>NW_026000196.1:6434466-6447407 GCF_001458135.2 Marmota marmota marmota
TAAGAGACAGCACCCCACCCGCTGTAGGCTCATTTCGAGGGTGCGAATTGGGTTCTTTGCCCCCCACTAAATAGCAACAGTTTGGCCACGCTCAAGTGGAATAAAGTAGACGAGGCTCGATTTCCTGGCAGAGGCGGCGGCAGCGATAGCGGCGGCGCAGGCAGCGCTTAGCCGAGAGGGAAGGTGACAGATAGGGACTGCTTGTGATCCAGCCGAGAGATGTTTTAACTATTTCCTTTTGAGACAGCAAAACACGCTGACAAGTAAACAAGTTGGGAGCTGGCTGCTCATGGGGAGACTTTGGACGTGTCCAGTCCCTCATGGACGCCTACCTCTTCCCTTTCCCTCCCGCCGGCCGGCCCTCTCCAGCCCCATTTTGGGCATTTCTGAGGACACCCCCTTTTCCCACCCTCATCTGCATCTGGGCGCCTACAGATCCCTTTCTCTGCTTGGGCTTTGATGACTGCTCTGTCAGGATGATGAAGGGAGGAGAGGACGTGTGCTTTGGGAAGGGGGTTTCTTCTAGCATGGTGCCGATCTGTTTATGTGCAAAATTGAACTCTGCTTGGCGTTTGCCTGGTTCTGCCCCATCTGAGACCTGTAGTGACCTGCTCTTATCTTTCTTTAGTAGAGATGGGGAACAGAAGCATAGGAAGGGGAGGAAGCAAGAGCTTAGGGACCTGTGAAACTGCCCATCCTTTCTTTTATTCCTTGGCCAGGTGACCCCCCCCCCCACTTCAAATCCTGCCACCCTACAGAAGGGTGTGGATGCTCTGGGATGTTCAGAGGATGGTTCTCCTTTATTTCTCCTCAAGGTTCCCATCCCCTGGGAACCTCCAGGAGTGGGTAGGATGCTGAGAGAGGTTTGCCCCGAAGTGCTGGCCAGGTCTGAGGAAAGCATTTGGGGTGGCTCTTTACCTCTTGAAAGGACTCAAGCAAGAGGGGCTGAATGTGCCATTGGTGCTGCTCTCCTAGCGTCAGCTCTCTCTTGCTTCAGCCCAGTGCGATGGGGCTGCAAAGCCAGGAGGAATTGCAGTCCTGCTCTCTCCAAAGCCCGCCAGCCCTCTTGGCTTAATGGAGACTGCTTTCGTTCTTGCAGCTGACAGTTCGAGGGAAATGGACAGCCCAGGAGATGTTCCCGACTCCTGGCTCAAGAGACGAGCTAGACCCATATCTCAGCTCTGTTGTTCACCCCTCACCACCTTCAACCTGGCCAGGGATGATAAGACAAGCAGCCAAGGCAGAGGGGGGAGGAGGAGGAGGGCAGGAGAAGTAGGATGAACCTAGTTGTCCCTCTCCTTCCTTGTAGGCCACAGTGTCCTGCTTCCCTCAGGATGTAGGGAAAAGGGCCGTTGGTGAGATTGTCAGAAAACTGTCTTGGAAGTGCACATCTGGGGGAGCCATGTGTGGAGAAGTAGACAGAGCTCAGTGACTAGTCCTGGTACTTGGGAGTCCAAGCTAGGGATTTCCAAGGGACTAGGTGGGCTACCGGTTGAAGAGGAGGAGCCCCAGGGGCCTCATGTGAGTCTGTGGGAGCCAGTGAGCTGCATCCAGTTTGTTCCGTGTTCCATGGATATGGATGTGTGTATCTGTTGGATGGTAGCTACCGTGGGAGGCAGAGATGGTCACAATCACGTAGGCTCTTTATAGCCACACAGAGGTGTCACTCCTTTGAAAATGAGGCTCAGGGAAGCAGTTTGACAAGGAAGAGTTGGGTTGGTCTTTCCAGGCTGCTGGATACAATGGTGATGGGAGGAGCCTAGGGTAGCCTCTGACCCTCTTTGGCATTGGAGGGGACCCTAAGAGAGCAGCTGGGGGGATAGCAAACAGGGAATGGGGTGGAAACCCCTCTGTGTATATCCCCATTCTTGTTTTAGGACTGGAACCCTGGCAGACTGGCAGGACTCTTTTCCCCAAATCTGCCTCAACACCAAAGAGCAAGGGAACTGTATTCCCTAGGAGCTGTGGGAGTGGCATATTGGGAAGGGTCAGAGGTCATGGGTCGAATGACCTTTCTTCGCCCCATTTCTCCCCAGTGCCCTGTTATATATGTGATTGGTATTGACTGACCTCGGGAAAGGGCCAAGCCTTTTACTCTGGAGGCAGACAGCCTGGAGAGAGGGAGAGGAGTCTTGTTCACCCTGGAAAGAGCATGTCGCTATCCCTATTTTACCCCTGAGGAAATGGAGGCTCAGGTGGTAAAGTAACTGTCCGGGGTGGAGCCAGCCTTAGGAATATGTTCTCTCCAGCACACGATTGCAGGCCCTGCTCTGTGGCACTCTACAAGATGAAGGGGCTTGAGGGGCGAGTGGAAGGGCCTTGCCTTAGCTTGGCCTGGAGAAACGCTCTTCGAATTTATGATGTTTGCAGAGACAAGGCTTTGAGGAGGCCCCCAGCCTCCTGTCAGCCTAAAGCTCTGGGGACTGGTGTTTGCTTCTAGGTGGGCTTGGAGGGGCTCTAGGTATAAAGAGGGTGGGGCCTCTGCAGATTCACCCTCAGGTCCCTCCCTTGGGTGCTGGATGGGTTGTCTTGAGTTTTCAGAGGCACAAGAGGTCCGTGACCCTGTGGTTCTGCTTCTCAAGGCAGTGTGTGGGATGGTTCCTGTCCCTATCTGAGCCCGGCCGAGGGCTGCCTTGGGTGGACGGCTACCACCGCTTCCGCCACTTCATTGGTATCATGAAGAAATTAGCTATAAAATGTCAGGGTAGAAGTGTGGGGTCTCACTTCTGCCTCTCTCAGTGCCAAGCTGCTTCCAAAGGACTTTTCCTTTTGGACTTTTTGTTCAGGAGACCAATCCTTCTGCCATTGAAGCTCTTGACACACAGTGGTCTCTTCTAGAAATGTCCATGCGCAGCCACGCCCAACCGGTCTCTGATGTCACAAAGGCAGGAGGGTGGTGGCTGGGATGGTGGGCTGTCTGGGCCGGGTTGGAGTGGTGTCTCCTTGGCTGTTAGAAAGAAGATGGAAAGAAGAGGATGGCATTTCTGGGCCAGATGTTCTTGAAACCAGTTGCCTGGGCTTGCAAAGACCATGGGCTCTTGGCTGGGATGCTGAGCTGCCAGCTGGGTGTCACCCCTAGCCACCACAGCATTTGGCAACTGTCTGGTCCCTTTATTTTCCCTGCTTCCCCTGAAGACTCTCTCCTCACTGGCAGAGGGGGGCATATGGGGCTTTGCCACATCGACTCTTTGATTCTCCACCTTTCTAAGTATCAAGGGGAGACTCAGCTTTGGCAATTACCAGTGAGAACTGGGGTCCCAGCAAAAGTATGAACCAGGCCCCGAAGCCATCGGTCAGGAAGCTTAGCAAGGTGCTCAAGCCCCAGGATTGGAGCTAGGCCTGAGGGGGGAGGCATAGGGGACTTTGAGGTGAGATTTGGAAGGGGCAGTAGTTACAGCCCTGGGGAAAGAGATACTTCCAGGATAAAAGCTGGGGCCCTGGACCCCACTGGTCTTGGGATTTTACACTGAGGCAGGGCTGTTGGTTGGCTTCAGGCCCTCCCTGGATCTAGAGTTTCAGCCTCAGCAAGCCCAGTAGGTCAAGCTTCCATAGAACTCCCTGGGGCCAAGGACATTGGCCCTGCGGTTTCATGGAACCTGCAAATGTGAAAGCTTTGGGCAAAATCAGCCTGGCCTGCCAATAGCTTTGACAGTACTTGTATATCAGCCCCAGGACAGTTGAGCGTGGAGCCTGGAGGCTCCTCAGGGTCCTGCAAGGCTCCCGCCACCCTCCTGCCTGGCTAAGTGTGCTGCTGAAGGGAGGGAGGGCCTGACACTGGCTTGTCTGTGATGTTGTCTGTCCTCACCCTGCCAGTCAGCCCTGGCTGGTCCTTCCTTCTGTCTGAGGAAGAAGCAGGGTGCCACCCCAGGTGAATCTTGAGTGGGTAGGTGTGGATAACCTGTGGCCCTCTCTGGGGATGGCCCTTGCCAGTATGGTGGTACCTCTACTGTGGCCTGTGGTTCCTATCCCAAGTTCTCAATTGAGTGGTTTGTGTTGAGGTCACAGGCACCACGTTGGCCTCTCTTCCCAGAAAGTAGCAGGTGAGGAATAGGGGAAGGATTGGGAAACACAGGTATGTCCTGACCCTTCTCCTAGCCCTCTTGAGCTGTGCATCACAGGGCTATAGTCTTTCTGAGCTTATGAATTCAGCTATGAATTGAGGCCACGGGGCATAGTGTCCCTTCCAGTTTGGACCTCTGTCATCCCCGAACCAATGAACATCCCCCAGGAAGCTCAGCCAGGCCAGGGCTAAGGGTCCCTTCTTTGGGATGGTGGTCACTCTTGTGATAACACCAAGAGGAGGGTATATTGGGCTCTCTCACTGGCTGTGGGCCACCTGTCATTTCCTCCTTCCTCCCTCTCCCACATCTAGAAATCTCAGGTCACACAGACTTTGAAAGAATTTGTGTGATATATGACACAATTTGAAGTCAACTTCCTAGACCAAATGTCACACTTAAGAATGTGCCAGGGCCTGCAGCTTCTCCCTAATAGTCGTCCACCCAAGGCAGCCCTCGGCCGGGCTCAGATAGGGACAGGAACCATCCCACATACTGCCTTGAGAAGCAGAACCACAGGGTCACGGACCTCTTGTGCCTCTGAAAACTCAAGACGACCCATCCAGCACCCAAGGGAGGGACCTGAGGGACCTAGCTTCATGTCCCCCATTCTGCACCCTGGGCTCAAGGCCAGGAAGACATGTTCCCCACAAAGTTCTCAACCCATTGCTGGAGCAGGGGCCTCCACTGGGTGAGAGAAGGAAACATTAGAATTCTACTTGAAAAAGTATTCTTGCCTAGAAAAGGGAATATTTAATATTTAATGTATAAAGATACCTAAGCACATGAAAATATGAGTATTTGGGTTGCAAATTTTTTTATTGCCAAATCTTATAAAATAAAATTAAAAAAAGCATGGTGCCCTTGTTCTTGTGATAGGAAGGTGCTGAGCTTGAAAGGAAGGTGAGTGAGGGACAGGAGAGGTGGATCGCCCTCTTGGTGCTGTTCCAATGGGAATTTGACGAATTAGGCAGTGGACAGAGGGACATGAGGCAGGACCAGGTTAGGGCAGCTCTCAAAAGATGATCTCCTAGTACCTATGAGGAACCTGCCTGTTTGTCCCAATGAAGCAAATTCTCCATCTGTATGAATTACCCACACCCATTTATATTGTGATTCCCAGTTTACATGCTACTTAGAAACTGTTGAGTTTGTTTTTGCAAGAGCAGACATTATTAGTCCCATTTTACAGATTCACCAAAGTCAAGAACAAAACTGGAGTCCCAGTGTTTGAGTTGCTCTGGCTCCCCAGTGAAAAGATCCAGAGGCTTTGGGGTAGCCGGAAGCTGCTGCTTCTGCGCCATGGCCCTGCTGCTGCATGTTCTCTGGTGTGTTGGGAAGGGAGATGCTGAACATTTTTATCCAGAAGGTTGTCTCACTTTCAAGGGGTGGGGGTATGGTAATGACCTGTTTCATGGGACTTGTGGAGGGCGGTTGAGTGTCCTGGTAATTGTTCTAAAAGTAGCCTAATGGAGGCTGGACTTATTGGAGGCTGGTCGCCAACAGATCTGGTGACCAACTGAGCCATCAGCTCAAGTCATTTATCATTCCCTGAGCCTCACCTGTCTCTGCTTGGGAAACGTGAATACTCTGGTGGCAGGGCCCATTGCAGGCTCCTTTTTGATGGGGTTGGTCATCAAAGAGTAAGGACTCCGTTAAAGCCCAAACCAAAGCTCAGCATCCGCTGGAGTCTTCAGAACACTCCAGGAGGATCCCCCCAAGTTTTAGCTGCCCTAATCACAGGGCCCACCAGCATTCAGAACTGCCGGGCTTCACTGCAAGCCCATCCTCCTCTTGTTCCCCACGAAGGTCCTGAAGTCCAAAGGGCAGGACTCAGCTGGGGGTTCCCAGGTTGCTGGGAGACTTCTCTTCCCAGGCATGCTCCCAGGTCGGGGTGCGGCCTCCTGCTCTACCCTGGCTCCTGTTCTGGGCACTTTGACAAAGCCAGAGCCTCCCCTACAACTGCGTCTCCCTCTGGGGTGATGTTTCCAAATTCAGGGTCCCCAGAGGCGACAAGTGTGTGTAAGGCTGGCAGCCCCAGGGCTCCTGGCAGCCCGCAGCCCACGCCAATTAGAAATAAACTCAATGAGAGCTTCTGCTGAGCTATTTACATGTGGGACTGCAGAACTGGGCTCGGCACACTTGGGAGCCTGTCCTTTCTCTCTGGTCACACCTCTGTCCCTGGTCCCCAGCTGGCTTATCGAATCTAAAGGGTCCCAGGTTCTGGGTGATGGAAGATTCAGAATTTCTTCCTCAGGTAGACATCATCAAACATGGAGACTCTAGAAGCTACTCTCGTCCTATGCCCAGTTTTTCCAGCTGCTCCTCCAGCCCTGTGGACAAATCTCTTCCCTCCTCCAGGCCTCAATTTCCTTATCTGTAAGATAAGGATAATCATAACAGCTGTGTTACAGCAGCACTCTGTTGAAGTTCAGTGTCCTGTGTCATGTCTGGCAAAGAGAAAGCTGTCGATACATGATAACTAATAACAGCTAGCATCTATTGAGTACATGATAACTAATTATGGCTAGTATTTATTAAGGACAAGAGAACCAATGGTTGCTAGCATTTATTGAACACTTATTCCAGACACTGTTCAAAGCACTTAAGGATAATACTTCATTGTGGCATCATACCAACTCTATGAATTAAGTGTTATTAGTCCCATTATATAGATGAGGAAACTGAGTCCAGGGAAGGTACTTGATTTGCTTAATTTCATACAGCCAATAAGTTTTTAAGTAATCTAGCATTTAAATATTAAGCTCTTTTGCCTATATTCTCTTCCTATATTTGTAAGCATACTAACATACACATGTGTATATATATGCAGGTAAACATGTCTACATATACACATGCACACGAATATATTGCTATTATGATAAGTTAATAGGAAAGTAAAAGCATTGAAATGAAGGTCTTTGATGTTATTCTAATTTCCTAGGTGAGAATTTCCCTGGCTGGGGTTAGAGGGTAAGGCAAACGGGGTAATTATGGGTATGATGTTGGTCAGGCAGTTTTGGCCAACACAGTCCCTGGCCTCTAATGGTGGGGGAGGCTTTTGGGCTTTCCTCCTGACCTGTTCCCGATAACCAGTCCTCCCTTGAGGCCTCTTTGACCACCCCATGGTATCCTGGCCTCTGAAGTTGCATCAGTCCCATGGTGGCCCAGGTGACAGTGGAAGCTGGCAGGGCCTCAGGGAGCTGGTGGCTGGGTCACCAGTCAGCTCCTCTTTGGGTGGAAGCATGGTTCACAGGATGATGTCCCTGGCTGCCCATGGCCAGAGAGAACCTGGATGGGGTAACAGAGCGGGGAATGGCTTCTCCCAGCTAGAGCTTTGAGGTTTTGGGGCTGTGTTTGGATGCAAGAAGGAAGGGGGTGGGCAGCCAGAGTTGGGAGCTGGTAGAGCATCTTTCTTGAAGGGAGAATTCCGGGTCTTTCTGTCCCCTTCTCTTGCCTCCTGCACAAATAAGCAGCCTCTACTCCCAGTCTCCTATCTGTTGTCCCAGCTCTCCATCCTTGCTCACTGATATTCCATCTGTCTCTCTGCAGGGATGAGCTGTGAGCATGGGTGATGGCTATAGCTGTCCCCATGGAGACAGAGTGTCCTGCAAAACAGCTAAGATCGCAGGGCATTTGTGAGCACACCCTCATTGTTGCTGCTTCCTGGCTGTATGAATTTGCCATGTCATAGAACCTCTCTGGACCTCAATTTCCACTCCTGGGAGTCGGTGTCATGTAACTTGCAGCCTGGCCCCCTTAAAGGTTTATTGGTCACTGTTGAAGCCATGTAGTGATGTACTCAACAGGCTTTGTAAACAATCCAGCACGATGTTGGCTATTTCCACTTCCAGATGACTGGGGGAAGATTTTTGACTTAGGAATATCAACACTCTGAACGGTCAATTGGGAGATCTGGAAAGAGACTTAGAAATACTTTGGGCCAAACTCAGTTTTATAGAGGAAGAACTTGAGGCTTATGAGAAGTGAATGGATTTGGCTCAAGCATCCAGTGAATTCCTAGTACAAGGTGGAGCAGGACGCAGGGACCCTGCCTCTCTAGCTGTGTGACTGGCCCCCTGCCCTCTGGTGTCTGCTCTGAGGCTGAGGGATTACAGAGGTAGGGGAAAGAGCCTCCAACTAAGAGAGATCTCAGATTAAAGTCCTAATCCTGGCTATCTGTCGCAGTACACCGCATGGTGTGCGTGCATCTGGGGGCATCATTGTGCCCCTCCAAGTGCCTTTCTTCTGTGATTCTGTGCACAGCACGTTTGAGGTCTCTGTACACAAACCTTAAAGCCTGTGGCTTCCTGCTTGCCAACACTGGCTTCGGCTAGACTCATGGTGGCCACCAGAGGGCAGTGCGGCGCACAAGACCGGTCAAGGCTGGTGACTTCAGAGGGTGAGGGGTGGAGCCGGGATGTGGCCCTAGCAGGGTGCCAAGTGCATAGTCAGCTTGTGCTATCAAAGATTCCCTGAGCCAGGGCTGAGGAGGGAGGTCAGCTCTCCCCTAGGCAGGGCCTCTCTCAGCAAGCTTCTGTGCTTGCTTCTGTGCAGTCCAGCAATATGAAACTCCTGTCCCAGCCTTTCAGGCTCAGGAGCTTCTGCTTCCCCAGGAAGGGGCTGAGAGAGTGCCCTGGATGGAGGGACTGTCCCCTTTCCACCACATCTCAGTCCTAACAGCAGCAGCAATCAGCGCATTTGCACAGGGGCAATGGAGATGAACCCAGAGTGTAGCAGAGCCCAGGAAAATCCAGTCTTGGTAGGGACACAGAAAAGCCGATGGACAGTTACACTGTGCAGTGAGCTTTGTATACTGGCTCAGGCTGTTTTGCGATGCCAGCCCAGGCGTGAAGGCGTCTCTCACCTCTCCCTGCCTTCCAATCCAAATTTGGGAATAACTGAACACCCTGTAGGTACTCGGTAAACACTAGGCCCTAGAAATTTTTAGAGATGAGAGCTTGGTGCCATCTCTTAAGCTCTCTAGACCCTGGGTCTGCTTTCAAAGAAGACCCCATTCAGTGGTGGGCATGAAAGTGCCTTTGCTAACCAGGGGCTTGGGCCTTGCCTCCACGGGCAGTTTCTGTTGCCTTCTGTGACCTGCCAGCCCTTTTCTGTTCCAGGCAGGCTTGTTTGAGCAGGGATTGTTCCCATCCATGTACCAATAAGTCTATGAAGGAGCCTTGTTATCAGCTTCAGCGACCAGGTCTCTTGCTTCTGTAGTGGGTGCTGAGCTTGCAGGGCTGGGTCCTGTTCTCTGCCCTGGAGGGCCTCTCCCACAGCTGCCTGACCAAGGGATGCAGACAGGGGTCTCTTTCTTATGATCAATTTTTGCCCACCAACTTATTATTTCTGATAATTTTTTTGAGGCTGGGCTGCTGAAAAGCAGGAATGAAAGTTAGCATTTTTGACCCTCCAACTGGGCTGGAGCCATCTGCATAAGTAACCATACTTATTTATGGCAGCTACTAAATGAAGCTTTAGATTGTGACTCTGCCTCCTACCAGCTGTGACCTGGGCTGGCTATGGAACTTTTTTGACCCTCAGTTTCCTCATCTGAAAAATGGTGGTGATAAAAATAATACGGGGTTGTCAGTGTGAACATGAATAGTGTGTGTGAAACTCTGAATGCTGTTTCCCCTCCCTTTTGTTTTCTCCCCTTGTCGTTACCATAATCCAGAACCTCATCCCCATAAGCAGGGGTGCTTTTCATGGCCCTTGGCTGTTCTTCCTGCTCCCAGTTTCTCCTCCTCCTCTCTCATTTTACATACCCTCACAGATGCCTTCTAATCAGGGTATTCAGTTAGAACAATTCCAGTGCCCTGAGCTTTTTAGTGATTCTTTTTTTTTTTTCTTTATTGAGAGGTAGCAGGAAAAATAGAGACTTTTTTAGTTAGGCAATTTTCCTGGTTCTGACTCTGTTTGGGTTTAGGCAAGTTGCTCAATGTCTTGAGCCTCAGTTTCCTCATCTAAAAATCAGGCTTATAAAGACAACTTTATATAGTGGTTGTGAGGATTTGATGAGATTATGCTAAGTACCTGGCATGTGATGGGTACACAAGGGCTGGCTGGCAAGTATTACAGTGGAAGTTTCTAAGAGGCAAGGGACAATGACATTTCAGGGTCCTTAATGAGTGGAATTAAAGGAAACTATGAGGGGAACCAACACGTAGATGAAGCTGAGGGAGGCAACAGGAGGACCTGGGTGGTGTACATTGGAAAAGGAGGCCGACTAGCAGAGGCACGTGTCTGCCACAGTGACGGGGAGGTTGCTTAGTTTGACAGCTAAGCGACCCATTTGGGGTACTAAATGTCAGAATGTCCCAGGCAAAGCCTTTCTGCTGCCTGCCTTCCACACTTGCCAGGCCGAGGAGTTGGATCCCAGCAATCCCTGTCCTGGGTAATTCGGTAGCACCCAGTCTCTGGCAGATGTTGTCCCGTGTGGTTTCATGACTGTTCTCCGCCCTGTCGCTCTTCCCATTTACCAGCTGACTTCCTTTTGGCTGTTGTCATGGAATAATCCTGTCAGGCACAGATGGGGCTCAGGACCAGCCCTGGTAGAAAGAATTTAGGAATCCTGTGAGATAGGGGTGACCTCAGATCCCTCCAGTCCACCCTTAAGAACCTCCAAAGCACTTTCCTTTCAGTTCCATGTTAAATCACAAGAGGGCACTAGACCATGATTTCTCCTGGGAGGGAGGTGCCATTTAGCCTTATTGTGTTTGTGTCGTGGATGGAAGTCTGAGCCCCACTTGTTTTTTTCCTAGGTGCCAGAAACTCTGAGGTCACTGCAAACCAATTGATTAAAAAAACCACAGCCCATAGCACCGAAGCTGCAATCTCAAGGGGGGTCTATTTGTATAGTGACAAGGTCATGAAATTTGGTGTCAAAACTGGGTTCCAATCCTTGCTCCACCCCTAGCTTTTTTTTTTTTTTAAATTATGACTAACTTATTCGGTTTCCCTGGTCTTTATCTGCAGAGTGGGAGGTGTTGCTAAGATGTTACTACTGATTAAATGGTGTGCGAAAGTGTCTGGAACATGGTGGATACTCAATGAGTGGCCTTCTGTCTCTTTCTGGAAGAAGGTCAAAGTTAGGCCATAACCCAGGGGATAAGTCTGGGATCCTGTGGGTCTGATGGGGTCATTTTACTTCCCTTCTACTCCACCATGAATGCTCTGTGGTTCCAATTCACTAGGGGACAGCAGTGACACCCAGTGGCTGGAATGGAGAACAGCAAGTGTGTTCTGATTGTGGAGGGCGCTGATGATGGGAATTGTTGGGGCCAGATGATACTGAATCTGAGTTAGGGGCTGTCTGCTTCAGGGAATCCATCAACAGAATATCTCCCCCTTTGGGGTGGGTGCTACTGATGATGCGCTGTGGGCACCAGTGTGGTGATAGCCATTGGGATTTTTCTTGCCTGTGTCCATAGAATGAGGTCACAAATAGAGAAAACCCTGGCAACTGATTGAGTTTATAGGGGCCAACCAATTCTGGCATCTAAAAAGTAAACCCTTTCTGGAGTTCATAGAGTACTACTCTTTTTGAGAGGCTTTAATATAATCTATCTGGTTGGCCTCAACCAAGAGACTGGAGGTCTCTGAACCTCAGTGTGTGTATTTGGAAAATGTGGGGGTGGGGCTGGCTGACCACAAGGGCTCTTGCAGTTGAATTTGAGTGTCAGACATCACTGTACCCCCTTTTTCAGTATGAGGTGGGGTGAGGTCCAGGGAGAAGAGGGGGATTGGGCTTTAGGCTGTGCTGGTGAACAATCTCCATCCTGGATAAGGGAGGGGCCTTTCCTCAGCAGTAGGGTAGACTTGAGGCTGGAACTGGGGTGTCCGTGGCTCCTCACCTTGCAAAGCCTCTTCATTGATGCACCTGAGATCCAGGAGGGAGCATTGGCAGACATACCAGGCTCAGGAAGTTATTTAATATCAGCTTTGCTCCAGATTGCATTTCTGACTCCCTGCCACCTCTTAAGTGGCAGTCATTTTAACAAATGTGGCGATAAGACTCCAAGTGGGAAATACCATGAGGAAGGGGGAGGGGGCAGGGTGTGGAGGAGGGGTGGAGTTTTATTCCCTTGGCAGAAACCTTGCCTTGGAGGCACTCAGGAGGGAGAGTCATAGAAGAAGAGCTGGGGCCCTGCAAAGCCCCTAGCAGTGAAAGAAGTAATAAGAAGTGCCTGATTTTTAGGGCGTGTAGCCTACAAGCTCCTACTTTCTCTCCAGGGAAGGGCCCTATGTCACTGGCAAATTCTGGTTCCTATCCTTGGGGCAGGTGTAGGAAGGGAGGCCCTACATTCTGTTTTTCCAAAGACTGTGTTCCAAGGGCATAACAGAACACTGATGGGGGCCTGGTGTTGGTGGTGGCTTGGCCCACTGTGAATGCTGAGCTCCAGTTGTACCTAAGTTGTGGAGTGCCCAGGTATCTGGCTACCAGCCTTGCTGCCTGCCAAGGGCCTCCTAGCCTCTGGACTGCTGGGGAAGAGTATGCCAGCAGGGCTAGCCTGTCTCTTCCTTCTGCAGGATGGAGAGGAGGAGTCCATATTCTTTCATCTTGTCCACTTGCATCAACTTGTGCCCAGCTAGATGCTCAGCCCTGGGGTACCTTGTTGAGAAAATAAACCATGATCCTTCCCTCCTGGAATTTAGAATCGAATGAGGGAAGGAAGTTTTAGATAAATGGTCTATAGCTCACAGGATAATCTCAAGAGAAGCAGGGGCAGAGTTTTAGAAAACGGATCTGATGTAAAATTAAAAAATATATATATGTGTGTGTGTATATGTGTATATATGTATATGTGTATATATGTATATGTGTATATATATATATATATATATATATATATATATATATATATATATATATATATA
>NW_026000196.1:6447416-6512656 GCF_001458135.2 Marmota marmota marmota
TATATATATATATATATATATATATATATATATATATATATATATATATATATATATAAATGTGGCTTCCATTAGGTGGAGAGGGTTCCATTTACCTAGATAGAGATTTAAAAAATTCTAGATATTTCTGCTCATAGATCCTTTTAACGTTGGAAACAGTGGAGTGAGATGTCAGGATTGTGCCCCTGGCAGTGAGATTGATTTACTGGCCTTGCCCTTGCCCACAGAAGACCTGTGGTATTCTAGGAGAAGCCACACACTGAAATGCAAGAGAGGTAGTTTCCATTTCTTTTCCTGTCACTCTCTGCCTGTGCGAGACAAAGATTGAGGGAGAGTGGTTTGCTTGGAAGATATTATAGCTTGGATCTGGAATGTCCCCTCAAAGCTCATGTGTTGAAAACTTGGTCCCCTATGCAGAAATGTCCAGAGGTGAGACTGTTGGGTAGTGACTGGATCATGAGAACTCTGACTTTATCAGTGGATTAATCCATTGGATGGATTAATGGTGAGTGGATTATTGGTAGAAACTTTAGGCAGGTGGAGCATGGTTGGAGCAAGTATATCACTGGGGGTGTGCCTGGTGACTATATCTTGTCCCTGACCCCTTCCTTCCTCTTGTCCCTGCTCCACTCCTTCCTGGCCACCATGAGTTGAGCAGTTTCCCACTGCCAGGCCCCACTTCACCTTGGTCCCCAAGCCATGGAATACCTGGTCTAAAACCTCTAAAACCATGAGCCAAAATAAGTATTTCCTCCTTTAAGTTGTTATTGTCAGATATTTTGATCACAGCAGAAGATCTGACTAACACAAAAGGGACCCAGAAAGCCTGGGGGAAGGAGGAGAAATGAAACCGGAAGGAAAGGGCCAGGAGCCAGGAGCAGATATGCTCATGGCTAGAGGCTCTGGGGGCACCCGTTCATTCATGGATCTATTTGAGTATTTATTCAACCTGGGTTTATTTGAGGGCCTCCAATGGGCCAGGCACTTTTGTGTGGGCCAGGAAAGCAGTGGTGAGCTGGACAGAAAAGGTCAACATTGTTGTTCTGAGGTCAAGCAGCAGCCCGCTAGGTTCCTGGCTCGTGCACCTGGATCCTGCTCCTGGGGATCTAACTCCATAGGTGGGAAGTGGCCAGGTGTGCAGGGGTCCAGGGATAATTCCTTCAGTTCCCCAGGGCCAAGTTCCTGGGAGAAAATTCCATCTGAGAGTGCTTGGTGCAGGGGAAGTCAGCCTTTACCCCTGTGTGCTGGGTGGAGGTGATCCTGGTGGGATGAGGCACAGGTTGGAACAAAGAGACTGGCCCCACAGGGTGTTGAAGAGTGGGGCTTCAGCTTCCTCTCTCAGCACCTGGCCCTACTCAGAGTTTAACAATTCCCGCCACCCTCCCCTTGATCTCAGAGCACCCAGGGCCCTAGGAGAGCAGAAACGGCTGGAAGCAGGAAGGGCAATCTTACACCTCTCTGACCTTCATCTAGGATTCATTTTCCAGGCTTATTTCTCATCTCCATGGAAATGACTGGTCACTCTTCCCTGAGTGTCAGCCTTGGACTGTGTCTCAGGCAACGGCTGCAGCACCCACCTTCCTCCTATCCATCTTGTGGTCAGGGCTGCTGTTGCCTGTGGTCAGGTCAGGCTCTACCCCATTGCCCTCTGCTGTGTCTGTCCTTATCTACCCAGGTGGGACCACTGGACAGAAGAGGGTGGCATGGCTAACATCTCTGTCCAACTGAGACCCTCTGGAGCCTTGCACCAAATACTCATGCACCTGGATCCTGCTCCTGGAGATCTAACTCCATAGGTGGGAAGTGGCCAGGTGTGCTGAGGGTCCAGGGATAATTCCCTCAGTTCCCCAGGGCCAAGTGCCCTGAATGATATCAGACTTGAGTTTATTTTTTTCCCACTGTGCTGTGAGCTCCCGGAGGCAAGCAAGGTGGCTCCTTCTGCTCTGTCCCCTGTAGCCAGCTCCTGGTAGGTGATAATAAAGACCTGTAAGCTAGAACAGGCTCATTCCCTGTGTCACAGCTCTGTGACCTCCTGGCCTGGCAACAGTGCACATGCTTCTGCCTAGATGCCATAACACATTGCCCTCAAAGGTCTGCATTCTTCTGTGGGCCTTGGGCTCTGCCCTCAGCACACTGCCTGTTGGAGGAATCTTTGAATCCTGCTCTTCCTAGTGAGAGCAAGTGCTGTGTGATGCCGCCTTCCAGGCTGTTCTAAGGGCACTTTGATTTTAACCCCTTTTATTCTCAGCACAACCAGGTGAGATGCGTACTATTTCAGGTTGAGTAACCCTTATCTAAAATGCTTGGGACCAGATGTGTTTTAGATTTGAGATAATTTTTTGGATTTTGGAATATTTGCATGTACATAATGAGATATCTTGGGGATGGAACCCAAGACAAAACACGAAATTTACTTATATAAGCCCAGTAAACATAGTCTGAGGGTAATTTAATACAAAATTCTAAATAATTTTGTATATGAAGTTTCACAATGTGGAATTTTCTACTGGTGGCATGGTGCCAGCACTCAAAATGTGTGAGATTTTTAGAGAATTTTGGGTTTTGGATTTTTGGATTGGGGATGCTCAACCCGTATCATTCTCATTTTGTGAATGGGGAAATTGTAGTGTAAGCTGCTAAGTGATTTGCACTGATCATCCAGCTACTAAGTGGCGCTTCTGACTGCAGAGTCATGTGCTCACACCCCGTGTTGCAGATGACCCTGATCATTTCTTGCCAATCCCCATTTACCTTTAGTTCTGGACCCAGCCCTCCTCCCACAGCAAACAGGCACCCTTCACTGACAGGACACAGGGCTCTGTTCTGACTTTCAACTCGGGCAACGGTGAGGAGCATGGAGCAGAAGCCACTCTTGGGACCAAGAGGAGTTTGAGATTTCTCAGTTTCATGGTGTTTCCAACCCCATCTTCAGAAAATATCCTCTAAAGGAGTACAGAATGGGTGGGCCTCTCTGAGCCTGTCCCTACCACCAACTTACTGGGTGAGTGTGGGCAATCCATTCTTTCTTTCTGGGCCTCTGTTTCCTTGTATTAGAAATCAGAGGGATGGACTAGGTGATCTATTTAAAAAAATTTTTTTAGTTGTAGGTGGATCCAATAACTTTTTAAATTTATTTTTAGTGGTGCTGAGGATCAAACCCAATGACTCACACATGTTAAGCAACGCTCTGCCATTGAGCTACAATCACAGCCCCTGCACTAGGTGGTCTTTGAGGCCCCTCTGGCTCTTCCTTCCACTAGTTCTCTTGTGATGGCTGGGAATGGGGAGGTTAGGAAAACCCCCTGAAGCTGGAGGGGGTTGTTTGCCAGGGGCAGAGTCTGTAGGGGCAGGGGCAGGGGCAAGGGCATGGCCTGTGCTGTGCATAGGCACGAGTGGGGTCCTTGTTGCCAAGTGGGCACACATGTTCTGTGGAACGGCACTAGGGGTTTCATACTTGCGTGTATGTGCCCATGACACCAGGGTTTATTAAAGCACAGACTGTTGGGCCCAAGTCCAGGGTTTCTGATTCCATCTGCCCTCCTCACCGCCCCCCACCCCCGGGGAATTTTCATGTTGGTGATGAAGAGGCTGCAGGTCATGACCACACTTGAAGAAGGACTGTTCCTGTGGATGGCTTTCAAGCTATATGTCCTGGAGTGAGATCAGAGGCGATATGGGATTCTGCCAAAGATTTCTGTGAGGGCTGGGGCTGTAACTCAGTGGTAGAGCGCTTGCCTAGCATGTGTGAGGCACTGGATTTGATCCTCAGCACCACATATAAGTAAGCAAAATAAAGGTCCATTGACAACTAAAAAAATGTTTTAAAAAAAGATTTTGTGGGAGAGGTGGGGAGGGGGGAGGGTGGAGGATGGGAAAGGCAGCGGAGCACAACAGACACTAGTATGGCAATATGTAAATCAATGGATGTGTAACTGATGTGATTCTGCAATCTGTATTTGGGGTGAAGGTGGGAGTTCATAACCCACTTGAATCAAAGTGTGGAATATGATATGTCAAGAAATTTGTAATGTTTTGAACAACCAACAATAAAAAATTAAAAAAAAAATAAACCATTACATTCTGCACGTGGAAAAAAAAAAGATTTTGTGAATAAAGTTTCCCAGACTGTAAACCATCTGAATGCCCCCAATCTCAAAGATATGAATTCACTCTCCAGCACATTCTGACAGGGCTTGTCTGGGTGCCAGTATCTCTCTCTGTCTGTCTCTGCCCCTCTTCTCTTATACCCCAAACATGGTACCTGGCTCCATCTTGAATTTGGCTCCATCCTCACCTCTCCCCACAGTGCTGGACTTGGCATGAACTTGCTTGGACCTACAAGATTCAATATGCAGTTGGGAGGTGAAAACACAGTTATGTTGGACAGAACGCCCTCCCAGACTCAAGTTGATTTGTAAAAATGATTTGGGAGGCAAGAGAAGTAATTCTGTAACCACAGCTCAAGAGCCTTAGTTGGCTCCTAATTACTCCCACGTCAAGGTCAGAGTTCTTTCTGTGCTTTTGAAGGCTTTCATATTCAGGTACAGCATCTCTCTGGAGCCTACTGCCTGTTATCCTCCCATGAAAATCCTCTGCCCCGGCCAAACTCATCTCATGTTCATTCCTTAAACAATCCTAAGCATTTCCCACTCTTGAGTCTTTTGATCCAGCTGCTTCCCCTGCCTGGAAATCCTCTGTCCTTCATTCTGCTCATCTGGATCCTTCCTATTACTCTAGTCTCACTTTTGAGATACTCTGTTGTCCAGACCTCGTTTATGGATCGCTCTATCTTTGCAGTCCTGTGGCTGTTGTTTGTTGAGTGCTTTTTCTTCAGGCCTGGGGGTTTATACAGTAGCTCATTTAATCAGGACAACAACCACATGCATGGAAAATGGCTCTCATTTAGCAGATGAGGAAATAGAGACCAAAAGATGCAAGAGCTTGCCTCAGGTTGGAGCTGTAAACAACAGTTAGGATTCAGACCCAGGCTGACTGCAGAGCCTGTGGTCCCATGTTTATTGCAGCAGTGGGTGCAAAAGCAAAGCAATTGGAGACAATCCAGAATGTCATCAGGAGACATTTGAATCGAAAGATGAATCATGGCACATTGAAATGATGGAATCCTATATAGCAGCTACAATAAAAACCCTGTTCTCTGTGTAGTAACATGGCTATATTTTGAAAACAAAATACTAATGGGAAAAAAAGCAAATTGCAGAATGACATGCCATATATGTAAGTTAAATATCACAACTGATATACAATGTATTGTTTATGGACATGATTATGTAGTAAAAAGATAAAATTATGGCTAGATATAAACCAGTTTCCTTATAGCTTTATCTGTAGGGAGAGAGAGGCCGGAGGAGGGAGAGAGGGAGGGAGGAAAGGAAGGGATGCAGAGGGTCTGAACTTTATCTGTTATGTTTTTCAATTCTTTCTTCACGATCGTTGCATATGATCCAATGGTAATGCTTCTTCATTCCAGGAATGGGTAGATAAAGGATTCAACATATAATCCTTTGTTTTTTTTTCTCTACTAAAATAAAACTCTAGAAGCCCTAAGCAACAAAAATATCATTATGCCCATCATATTTGTAATTTAAAAAACAAGAACAGTATTAAAGTCATTGTATGTATTGGCCATGGCTGCCATAACAAAGCCTGGGGTGTCTTAAGCAAAAGGAATTCAGTTTCTCACACTCTGGAGTCTGGAAGCCCAAGGTCAAGGTGTCAGCAGTTAGCTTCTCCGGAGGTCTCTCTCCTTGGCTTGCAGACAGCTACCTTCATGCCGTGTCTTCATATGGTCTTTCCTCTGTGCGTGTCTGTGTCCTAATTTTCTGTTATAAGGACGCTCATCATATTGGATTAGGGGCTACCCTAATGACCTCATTTTATCTTTTTTTTTTTTCATTTTATCTTAATTGCCTCTTTAAAGACCCTCTTGCAAATATAGTCACATTCTGAGGTCTTGGGGGTTCAGCATATGAATTTGGGGCAAAGGATCACAATTTAGCAATCCACACACACTCAAAAAGGATGTCTGCTGAAATTAACATAGATTTTCCAGGGGCAGGATTCTGAATTCTGCAGAAGTTCATCAGAGCTGAATTTTCCTCTGTTTTCTGATTCCTCTTGCTGCTGGTGCCCTAGCATCTGTGTGGTTGGCATTGTGGTCAAGGTGGCTCCATAGAAGAGGTTGCACAACCCTAGGTGAAACAGAGATGGATAGAGGAAAGGATACACACAAGCAAGCACAAAAGCCCAGATGGTTCCCGGGGACGGTTCTGATTGTTTTACATTTAAACCGCAGGGGTAGTTAAGTAACAGAACATCTCTATCAATTGTGCTATTTTTCTATTTCTTCCTCTTGTTAATCAGTTAACTTATTTGATATATCAAGAGTTGACGTTGAATACCTTGTTCGAGACAACCACCCAGTGGGCAGTGGGGGACTCCTCACCCCCGGCCCCACCAAATGGCAGCAGACTAGAACTGTAGATTTGGGGTAGCAGTAAGGAAGAATGTCCCAAAAGAATGGCCACAAAATGGAATTGCTTTCCTTGGGATGTATAAATAAATAGACTTTATCTCTACCTTATTATTTGATGATAAAAAAATCTCATTCAGAAAAATTTGCATCCATATAACCACGAGCTAGAGCCTGTAATTAACATTTTATCGGCCTTGATTTACTACATTGTCCATCCACTCATCATTCCTCCATCCACTCATTTACCCGTCCTATTTTTCTGATGCATTTCAGAATAAATTGCAGATGTTGGTACAATGCCCTGCAATACTTCTGCCTCTATATCATTAGAATTCAATATTTGTTTCCATTTGAGGTAGCATTTCTATTCAACGAAACGCATAGATCTTAAGTGTCCATCTTCTGTGTTGTGACAAATGCATATACCTGTGCCACCTATGCCCATTCAGATTCAAAATGTTGTCACCTGGAGAAAGTTCCCTTATGTCTTTTCCAAGTCCATCTCCACCACCAGCTCCCCAGAGGGAACCACTGTTTTGATTTTTCACCTACAGATTGCTTTGGCCTGCCCTACAGCTTCATGTAATGGAGTCATATCATATGTATTTAGCAAGAATGGCTTTGTGATTCCCCCTCGTTGTTGCAGATGTCAGTATTTGGTTCTCTTTTATGGCTAAGTAGTGTGACATTGCACGTACGGCAAACCTGAGTTTATCTGTTCTCCTGTTTTTGGAGCTGTGGGCTGTTTCCAGTTTTGGACTATTATGAGTAAATCTGCTATGAATATTTTTGTACAAGCCTTTTGGTGAACATATGCTTTTGTTTTTCCTGGGTCACTCCCCGGGAGTGGAATTTCTGGGATGCGTAACGAAATTTGTGTTTAACTGTATAGGACACTGTCTGGCCTGTTTCTGAAGTGGTTGCACCAGTTTACACACTAGGTCTGCTTTTGATTAATCTGGGTCAGGAGAGGTTCATTTACATAACTCCTGGAAACAAGACCCATGGAGTCTTTGTCTTAGGTGAGGCAACTGAGGGGCAGAGGTGGCATTCCTTGCTCAAGGTCACTTACCTGGCAGTTGGCAGAGCTGAGATCCTGACTCAGTTTCCATGTGTGTGGGTGTGGGGGAGCTCCTTCAGGTGCTCCCAGTCCCCTGTTCTTTCTGAGCCCCCTATTCTCTCTGACACTGTGAAAGTCGGGGCCTGGTGGGCACTCAGTGCTCTTTGGTGGGGCTGAGCCCCTGGGCTGGGGTGCTCTAGTCCAGAACCTGAATGCTTTCTCAAAGTTCTCTGTCTAACCCAGCTTTGCTGTGCCTGCCAGGGTCCCGATTCATTGCACAACTCCCCTGGGTTTGTACCTCCCACCCCCAAACACTTCAGCTGGGAATCCTGTGGGAAGGGGTTTAGATGTCTGTCCTAGTGAAATAAGAATCCTTGAGGGTTTTTCCTTTTAAGTAGGAGATGAATCCATTTCATCTTAAGAGATGGGAGATACACACACACACACACACACACACGCGCGCGCGCGTGCGCGCCAGAGAAAGAAGGGCCACGTGTATGGGATTCCTTGGGAGGGCCCTTCATCCAGCTGGGACAGGTGGAAGGATTTCCCAGGGGAAGGGACAACAGAGCTGGAACTTGAAGGATGAGCAGGCATCAGCTACTGAGAGAGGTCGGACGTAATGGTGGTTATTTTAAATAGAGGGAAGAGTGTGAAGAAAGCTCTGGAAGCAAGAAAGCCTGTCAGGAGCTAAGAGAAGGTCATCGTGGATGGAGAAGCAGGTAGTGGACTCAAGGACTGTGGACTTCTTATAGAGGCAGGGTGGTTGTGAGCTGAGGAGTGAATGTTTTTTTTTTTCCTCTTTCCACATCTTTTTTTTTTAATTGTTGCATTATAGTTGCAGATAGTGAGGGATTTATTATTATATATTTGTACTTGCACATAGCCATATAATTTGGCTAATATCACTCCCCAGAACTTTCTCTCACCTTCCTCTCCTCCTGCTTCCCTGGTCCCTTTCCTCTACTGATCTCTCTTTCATTTTCATGAGATCCTCCCTTTCTTTTCCTTTTTCCTCCCTGGCTTCCACAAATGAAAGAAAACATAAGACCTTTGACATTCTGAGTGTGGCTTATTTCACTTAACATAATGTTCTCAAGTTCCATCCATTTTCCTGCAATGACATGATTTCATTTTTCTTTATGGCTAATTTAAACTCTGTATTGTGTATATATACCCCTTTTCTTTATCCATTCATTCATTGATGGACACCTAGGCTGGTTCCATGATTTGGCTATTGTGAACTGTGCTGCTATAAACATGGGTATGCATGTATCACTGTAGTATGATGACTTTAATTCTTTAGGGGATAAAAATTGAGGAGTGGTATAGCTGGTCATATGGTGGTTCTATTCCTAGTCTTTTGAGGAACCTTCATACTGATTTTCAAGGTGGTTGTATTAATTTATAATCCCTCCAATAGAGTCAAGGAGTGAGGTTTTGTCCTATTTGTCCCACCAGTGCTTAGTATGTGCCTGGTTAAGTAAGTGCGGGGCTGACACATGAATGAATGAATGAATGAATGAATGAGGAGACCTCCAGCGGGGGCGGTAGGCTGTGGGAACTTTTTCAAGGTCAGGGTTGCTCAGGTATGATCTGGGTTCTGAGAGAGGCAGATGCAGTTGGGCTGAGGTGGGGTCCATCACCTCTAGGCCAGAAGTCCAGCCAATAATTCTCCACCTTGTTTGCTAACATATCAGCCGCAGGCAGAGATTGGCCTGGCCTCATCTGAAAGGCACCAGGGGGCATGATGAGGGAACTCCAGCTCAGGAATGCCACTTACTGAAATATATTTGTTTATTCAGAGATTTAATTAACATGTTTAAATATTAAAGAGTAAACAACGTGTGTCTAGTGGGACTCAACATTTACCAACAGGAGTTCTGGCTTATTTGATGATTTGTGTTTTCTCTGCCCTAAGAGTCATGTTCCTGGCTCTTGTTTGGGGGTGCTGTGGGAGTATAGGTTCTCCCAGGACAGGACAGGGAGGTGGGACTAGGAGAACAAAAACTCAGGAGAGGAGGAACAGGGTATTGTCAGGACCCGAAGGAGGTACACAGAGGTGGAGAAGGGAGGGGAGGGGAGGAGGAGGAGAAGGCAGAGAGCAATTTTCTAGAAAGGCGGGGCTATCCAGGCAAAAGAAATCAAGACACTGCATTCAGTTTCTGCCGAGAGAAGAGAGAAATTTGGAATTTTAGGACAATGGGACCAAGGTGCACAATAAGATGGCTGGTGGTAATTAGGAAGTCTTTGGGGGAATCTCTACAGCTGGGGGACTGAGGGGTCTTGAGGTGTGCTCCTATGAGGGTACCCCACGATCCTGCAATCAATTTTCAGTTTCCGTATGCTACTTGTTGTGGGATTAGCTTCTCATCAGGATGCCAAAAGAGACTGCAGGCTGGATAGTGACTGGGTAGAAGCAGCTCCATGACTTGTGGTCTCAGTGAGGGAGGGAAGGGTCTACAGTGATAGGTAGACCCCAGCCATTTGGCCAGGTAGAGCTCCATGAAACCAGGCGTGTTTTGCAGATGATCTGCATTACAGTATCTCTGCAAATGAAGTCCTGGATGCGGACAGATTACACCGGGGGTTATTTATTGGCAATGCGCTCTACGGTTTTAATTTTTTCTTTTTGCTTATTCAGGCTTTAGCTCCAGAGGAAAATAGCCTGGGGTGGCTCCGAAATAGATTCTCTCTGCCCCATTAACTTATTCAGTGAGTTTAATGGTCCTTTTTCCTCTCAGCCTTGAAGCCATCATTAAAAGGCAGAGATTTATAAAAGCAAAGACACTGAGCTTTAGTCAAACTCTCATTCTGGGCTGGGGGAGACCAGGGTCCCGGGCAGCTAGGTACCTGCTTCTGCCCAGCTTTGGTGGTGAAGATCTTGACTGGGTCCAGGACCTCAGGACAGAAGCTCTCCGTGGAGTAGATGGTTTCCTGGTTTCTTTGGGGCATGTGACACCACTCCTCAAAAGCTCTTTAGGGATGAGTGACCCTGGCTCTCCCAGCTCTCACAGAGCAGGAGTCACAGATGTCTCTGAAAAGCCTGAGGCTGAGCTCCCTCTGGTCCTTAGGAGGCCTCTAGGATTTTTCTAGGGATGTCCCCTGGCTCCCCTCATGGCCACCACTCACCATCTGCTGTGGGTTGGTTTATAGAAAATCAACTTGCAGAAGTCACTTCACAAAGGGACCAACTTGTTAGGAGCCAGTTACCTTCAAGCCAAGTGACTAGAAGGCCAGTTATCCCAATGACCAATGAGCAAAAAACCCAAACAAACCCAAAGCCTGTGTGCTAAATGCTCAGTTTTCCAAATTTACCAAAATTTTGATTAAGGAATATAATTACTAAACCAAGCCAAGTGCAGCCAGCCCAATCCAAGACTGAATTCAGTTCTCTCCACTTCCTCCATTATTTGTGCATTTGCGGGGTGCAAAGCCGGAGGTTACAGAGGATACTACAGAAGAATAAAATAGGCCTGTTCTTCAAGAGAAGGTAGATGTGACAGTGAGGTCCCCACAGAACAGGATGTGGTAGGATTGGGGTGGTGGTTTGGGAAACAGAGAGGAGGCCATATCTCATGTCCCCTGATACACAGGTGGGGTCTGGATACAGAGGGAGGTTTGAAGGGAGCTTGCTTCGGGTTGAGGGGGCAGTATACGGCATAAGTACACTATGAGATTGAGGAAGTGCAAGGTCCAGGTTGGCCTGGAGAGTAGGGAGTATGGAGGAGTGATGGACAAGCACTTGGGCTCACTTGGGGAGGGTGTCAAACGCCACACTGAGCTTCTGTGCCCTGTTGGGTTAATGGTTGGCACTGTTGAAAGCTGAGGAGGACAATCTTAAGGAAGAGTTCAAATGACTTTAAAAAATATGAGTCTGTGAATGGAAATAATTGAAATAGCAAAACAGTAGAAAATAGAAAAAGAAATCATTCCTAGTCTCACTAACCCTAGGAAAACCAAACAAAACAGAAAAAAAGGTACACTTTGATGGAATTCCGTGAAGTATTACAGTAAAGTTGATTCTTGAGTCAGTGCAGAAGATGAAGAGTGACTTCTGAAAACTCTTTGAACTGCCTGTGAACACCATAAAAATGTGCCCACTCAGAAACATATGAGAGCTAAGACCAGGTGTGGGGGCAGCCAGGTCATAGACAGTGAATCAAGCCCTGTGTAATGGTGCACACCTGTAACCCCAGCCACTTGGGAGGCTGTGGCAGGAGGATCTCAAATTTGGAGTCAGCCTCAGCAACTTGGCAAGACCTTGTCTCAAAATAAAAAATAAAGAGCTGGGATACAGATCAGTGGTAAAGCACCCACTTGGGTTCAATCCCTAGTACAAACAAAGAAGACAAAAGAAAATATTATTTCTCTTCTCAGTCTTTCAGGGTGCATAGCAATAAATTCAATTTGTAGATTAAGTGAGAACATTTTGTCTGAATGTGTACATGTGTGTATTTTCATGTACCTGAGCAGGTTTTTTTAGTTTGCATTTTTAGAAGAACAATCTGCAGTGCACCATGGATTGTGGAAGATCCTTAGATACTAGAGGAAGAAGGGATCAGACCAGTTGCAAAAACTCAACCTTGGGTGTTGTGGGTGGGAGGTAAAGGGAATGGAGAGGAGAAGTAGTCCAAAGACCTCAAGTACCTCAAACAATGCTGATTATATGATTCCATTACATTATATGATTATATGTGTTTAATGTGAGAGACGGAGGTGTTAAGGAAGACTGAAATTTCCAGACCTGGGTGAGGATGGAATGGTGTGCCTTAGCAGGAATAGGTTAGGGAGAGAGGACGGTGACTTCTGAGCTGATGACGCCTGTGAGAGATGATTGGCATGCAGGATAGAAATGCTCTGGGGTGAGACGTCTTGTCTCTGATCAGTGGGCCCTTCTGGATTAGGTCCATAAGCACATGAAACCAGCAAGCAGCTTGTTAAAGAAGGGGTTCAAGGGTTGGCCATGTTCTGGGAGCAAATTCTGCCATGGCCACCAGTCAGCCTTCTCCACGGGTGTCCAACCAACCAGCATGTGTTCCAGCGATGCGCTTGCTCTTGTGAGAAATTTGTTAACATTGGCTCCTGAAACACTTTCTATCTTTGTCTCTCTGAGGTCCTGTGCTTTTATACCCCCCTCCTTCTCCCCCTCTCCTTCCCAATTCTGTAGGCAGGATGTGGCTTCTCTGGCTCTGAGCTTGCTATAAGTGCACTACCAAGTAATAAGAGAACCCAAGGTGTTGGCATTGGGCTGGAACAGCAAGAAGATTGGTTATTATATGGTTACCAGTAATGATTGGGAAGATTGATAATTGTAAAGATAATTAGCAATCTACAGTCAAATGGATTTTCAAAATCGCTGTTTACTACATTGTGAGGAAAGCTGGCAAGATTTTATCATTCCTTTGTATACAGAAGGCAAGATCTGCCTGCCTGTTTGGGGACCAAAGGGGCTCTACCCACGATAGTCAGTTTTCTGAGATTGTGTTCTCTAAACCTAAAACGAGAGCATGTGCCCTGGAGAGGTGAGCGTACTTATGGGAACATCAGGTTCCCACACATCAGCTTTGAGTCATTCTGGGAAATCCAGGCGTCTTCTGTTTACTCCTCCTGGGTGAAGCAGTACTCACAGTCCAGCGCTGCTGATGACGGCATCGATGACGACAGCCATAATAACAGCATTATTTAACATTGGGTCTGTGTGCCCTGGCTCTGTGCTGTGTGCTTTTCATGCAGTGGCATTAATTGTTAATTTAATAACAATGGAACGAGGTAGGCGTTGTAATTTCCACTTCTTAGACTTATGTGCCCAAGATCATCTGGCCAGTAGTACTAAGTGGGTTGGAGCTCCACCTGTCTGTGCCCAGCGCCTGGGATCCCACCTGTAAACACTGTGGATGACAGTCAGCACTCCTTGTCAAGCCCACGTCTGAGATGGTGGGACCAATCCATGCTCCCTAGTTCTGCACATCAGGCACATTATAACTTGGTAAGATTTTCCAAGTTGGAACAAATGTTCCCGATGTCAGTTCAATGAGAAATTCTGCTCCATGCTCCCTGGGCTACATTGATCCATTCACCTCGAATAAAATAACCGTGTGGCGAGCTAGATAAAATATTTGTACCATTGATTGCTTTATTTCGTGTGGACAGGAGGTGCGAGTGAACAAGTGCTGTGAGCAGACGAAGGAGGCTGTGTCAGCCGTGTGAGGAGAGCAGCTAGGGCAGCGCCTGGAGCAGCTGGTGCCCCATGGGTATTGCCTGTTGTACTTGGATACGACTGAAAAGCTATGGCAGCCTCTACTGGGGTTACTTCTGAAAACTGGTTGTACACTGTTGGCCACTGACAGGGGTGTCTTCCTGTGGATGGAGAGTGATCAGGGCATCTCACTTGAGAAGGAGATAGACCCTTCCCACATCTCTGAAGGGCCATACAAAAAAACGACTTGGTAGTCTTTTCACCCACTGACTCACTCAACAAACATCAGAATATAATAAGGGGAAGCAGATTGAAAACAGCCTGGGGTTAGAAGTCAGGAAGATTCTTCCCTGATTCTCCCAGTTATGGACTGTGGGACGTTGGGTAAGTCACATAACCTTTTTGAGCTTTTGTTCGTAATTAGATAGGCTTGCATTTGGCTGCAGGTAACTGAAAATAGACTTTGGTGGTTTAAACATGGGAGTCTATTTTTTCTGATGGAAGGTTGACTGATGTAACTCCAGTGGCTTGGTTTGTGGGTGCAGTCTATGATTGTCTAGGCCTTTGTCTCATGGTAGCTAGATGTCTGCAACCACTGAGTGCTGGTAACAAGCAGGCAAATAAGGGGAGAGATAAGGAGCCAGTCCACCAGGAAAGCAAGGGGAGAGGCACCCCCACCCCCTCAATTGTTGCATGTGTTTTGGTCCCAAACACTGCCACCCCCAACCACCCGGGAGATTGGGCAGATGAGCATGTGACTTTCCATCTCTATAATGAGGCAGAGGAAGGTGGAGTGAGGGAGTCAGAAGCTGGGAGGTTTCTGGAAGTGCTGCCATTTCTGGAGGGCTTGTGAGCATGCAGGAATATGGGCCTCTCATTGTGTGTGAGGCTATGTGGAGGTCATTCTAGGGCAACAACAAGCCCAACAGGTAACCATACACAAGGGGGAAGAGAGCTGGGGTTTGCTATGGGTTTCCCCAGGGGATGGTCTGGTCTTACCCATGGAATCTGGAAGGCTGTGGTAGGATGTGAGTGCTGAGTCCCATCTGGACAAGAGGAAGGAGAAGCAATGCCATAGCTTCCAGAGGACCTCGAGTATATTGTGGACACGTGGGGGCCAGTCCTGGGGCCATGGGCTGAATTCAGTTCTCTCCAGTTTCTCCACTATTTGTGCATCTGTCAGGGGGCAAAGTCAGAGATTGTAGAGAACACAAGAGAGGAATAAACTAGGTCTGGGACATGCCAGACAGGTGCATCTGTTTTTCAAGAGAAAGCAGATGTGACAGTGAGGTCCCCACAGAATAGGAAGTGGTAGGGATGGGGTGGTGGTTTGGGAAACTGAGGGAGGAGACCATCTCTCATGTTCTGTGATACACAAGTGAGGTCTGGATATGGAGGGTGGAAGGGGAAGACCCATCTTCCAGGAAGATTATACTTAGAGAACCAGAGAGGGGTTGGGTGGGGAGACCTATTGAGAAGTGCAGATCTTCTCTGGATGGAGGGATGAAGATCAGAAATAGGAGGAGGGTGTGGGAGTGAGAAATGGCATGGAGAGCAGAGCAGCAGAATTTGACCCTGGGGCATTCGAGTGCTGGGATGTCCAGTGGGGAGCCTGGGAGGAGGGGAGTGGTGTGACAGAGGAGGATCGGGCCTGAAGTGGACATGGGAAAGAAAGGGATGAATCTGATTTCACACACTGGATTTGGGTTTGGCTTGGAAATCCTGCAGTTGACATCTGGTTAGAATTTGGAATTTCTGGGCCAACCTTGGACCCGACAGCCAGGCCTGAAGATTTGGAAATTTTGTGCCTAGACGTGGGGCACAGAGTTCAGGTAAAAAGACAAGGGTGTAAGAGAACATTAAGATGGTCAGAAGACCAAGGAGAGAACCCTGGCTGGCTGTCTCCATTTGGAGACATGAGTGAGGAGAGAGGGCCTGGGGGATGTCCTGGTGCTGCTCTCAGGGGGACATGGCTTCCACAATGCGCCTGGGTTTGCTAGTGCTGCCATAACAAAACACCACAGGCTTAAACAACACAGATTTAATTTTCAAAATTCTGGAGGTTAGAAGCCCAAGATCCAGGTAACGGCAGAGTTGGATTCCTCTGAGACAGCTGTGTTCTTTTTATTTTTTAATTTTTCTCATACATGGACACAATATCTTTATTTTGTTTATTTATTCTTATGTGGTGCTGAGGATCAAACCCAGTGCCTCACATGTGTTAGGCAAGAGCTCTGCCACTGAGCCACAACCCCACCCAACCCAACAGCCGCGTTCTTGCTGTGGTCTTGACATCTCTTGACATGTTCATCCCTCTGTGTGCACGTGGGTTCCTGGGAGCCCTCTTTTGCCTGTCTATATTTCTTCTTTTTATAAGAACATGGGTCAGATGGAATGAAGGGTCCTTCCTGATGAACTCATTTTAATTTAGTGATTTCTTTAAAGGCCCTTAGGTCACATGCTGAGGTACTGGTGGTTTGGGCTCCCATATAGGAATGTTTTCTGGGGGAACATAATTCAGCCCATAATTCTTCCCATCAGGGAAGACTAGGGTTAGGTTGATAGGAAACACAGCTTTTGCACCTGGCACAGTAGCACACGCCTATAATCCCAGTGACTCTGGAGGGTGAGGCAGGAGGATCACAAGTTCAAGGCCAGNAAAAAAAAAAAAAAAAAAAAGATAAATAAAG
The DNA here is from genome assembly GCF_001458135.2 of Marmota marmota marmota. Classification (NCBI taxonomy): domain Eukaryota; kingdom Metazoa; phylum Chordata; class Mammalia; order Rodentia; family Sciuridae; genus Marmota; species Marmota marmota. The sequence goes on from NW_026000196.1 coordinate 6,463,859, forward strand.
AAATAGGGAAACACAGCTTTTTAAAAGAATGGGGGGGTGTGTGGATCAGAAGGTGGTTTTGAGTAGAAGAAGGAAGACTGGGAGGGGAGAGCCAGAAGGAACAGGAGAAACCAGACAGAAATAGGAGGAATTGGAGGAGAGAGAATGAGGAGTATGGATTGAAGCTGAGATTTCCTGGAAGGCAGAGACAGTGTCTCACTTGACTCTGGGGTTTGCATGAATGAAAGAAAAAGACACTCTTTATCTCTGCAAAAGGTGAGTGTTTGGAGGCATTTAGTGTAGTGGGAAGATGAGGCAACTTGAGTACCATGTCCTAGATCTTCTCAGTAATCCTTAACCTCTGAGCTTCAGTTTTCTCATCTGTAAAATGGGAGGATAATACCTCCTATATGGGGTTACTGAGGGGATTAAGTAAGATAATTTCTGTAAAACCGTGACCTCATAAAACACTGCTCAGAGTGACTAAGGGCTCTCTACAGGTTAGGTAGGATGCCTGAGAGTGGACTAGGACATATGAGCATCTGCTGGGGTGACTGTGGGCTCAAGAGCAGGGATGGGGGTTTGGTGGAGATTAGCACCAGCCATAGGTGCTGCGCAGCCCACAGGTGGCTCTGTGCTGCCGTGGCCATGCCAGTCAGGATAGGGGTGGGCCTAAGAACCAGGAGGAGGGCTTCTGAGGGCTGGACTTCCTTGACCCCCTGGTATAATTTCTGTCTGATACTGCAGGAGCTTGACCATTCTCCAGGAAGTGAATGTTGTGCATGGAGATGGACCCCACCTGTGGGTCATCCTTCACGCACCCCAACCCCCAACTTCCCCTGGGCACCTTAGGGCTGCCTTATGGATGGCTGGTGGCCCTGCTCCTTCTTTTTCATTCACTCCATCTTGTTGACACTTCTTTGGGACCTTCCCTGACGGATCCTCCAATGGCTGCAGCTTCTGGGGTGTTGAGTGGCTCAGAGGCCTCCACAGAGGGGAAGGGTTGTCCTGAGTGTGTTGGAGAGCAAGGATGGGGGAGAGACCACTGGAGGGGCAGGTAATGCCCTTGATCTTGGGTATTTCATTATCAGAGTTAGGGACTGATGTCTCCAATCTATATTTGAGGAAACTGAGGCTCAGAGGCAAGAGGACTCTCCTGGAGTCAGACAACACGGGCATGGCAGAGTGAGGACTCCCACCATGGCTTTGATTCCATGTCCAGAGCTCTCTTGACTGCTTCCTGGGATTGCCCCTGGCCTATTGCACTGGCCTGTTGGAAGGGTTGACTGTCTGTGGTCTGCAGTCTGAAGGACGCATCAGGACAGTGAATATCCTTTGACTGTGGCTGGCTGGACCCCGGAATGCCTCTGCACTCTGTTGTTCTGGCCCCTCTCCAGACCCCTCCCACCCCTCACCTTCCATGGAATGTTGCCTGTGGGTCCATCAGGGCTCCTTGGCTTTCTGAAAGGGGCTTGGGATCCAGTCTTTGAGGATCTTGGTGGGAAGCCTCAGCACTGTCAGAGGGGAAGGGGGCTGTGCCTGGCTGGTCCTAATAATTGTGATCCTGTTTTATGAATTGGAACTGAGGATGACTTAAAGTGGAGATGTCAGGAGAGAGACCTTCCCATGCCCTGCAGCCCTGCCCCAGCCGCTACTTGTCCCCCCACCAACTCCTGGACTCTTCATCTTCTGCTTCATTCATCTGAGGTCTTTTCCGCCCTGAATGCACCCCAGGGATCCCTCCTACAGGAGTCTCCTTGGGGTTTGCAGAGCAGAGGCAAGTGTGTGTGACACTCACTCTGCAGCTCTGTTGTGTTGGTCTCTTAGGATGAGGGTGAGGCAGAGGCTATGGTCCCTGGGGTCTCTTCAGCCCAGCAGAGAACATGGACCAGATGGAGCCCAGCATTTGGATTTTGTGTGTGTGCAGAAAGGCCTTCTCTCATGCAAAACCCTGACCCATGTTGGAAAGCAAACTCATGGGTGCAGAGGTAGAGATGTCTGGGGTGTCTTGACATAGAACTTTAGATTTATCTTGGGGGGGGGGGTCTTTCCTTTGGTTATTCTTGGCATCACCCTCTCTCTGCCCCAGGGCTATGCTCCCCTACCCATCACCCTGTGAGAAATACCATCTTCCCTGCATCCTCTTGGTACTGGCTGGCATTTAAAAGAACCTCACTAACTACTAAGGGAGAATAAAATGGAGATAATTATAGGAAAATAAAAAAGCAAACATGATCAAAATAGTCAGCTTTTCAAAGCAGTACTGTACTGTGACACCCTGCTCCCCAGGGGTTGGTTAATTCTCCACCTCACCCTGCAAGGCCTAGCCGCCTCTCGGCTCCCAGAGTGGGGGGGCTGTGCACACCTCAGCCTCCCTGCCCGCCTCCGCGGTGCCAGGATAATTTATGTAGCTGCCTCCCTAACGAGACAGGGACGCTTCAAGGTCAGCCGCAGGCCGAGCTTATCAGACTTGCCTTCTCAGCAGCAGGGCACTCCTGGTAGGCACCTGGGCCGTGTGTTCCTGTTGAATAAGAAATATCACAGGCCAAATAACAGAACGCGAATAACCAAGACAGGCTTGAGAGCTCCTGATTATTGAAGTCTCAATATGTTCCGGGCCCTGCTATGCACTTTATAGAGATGATCTCAGGAAAAATTACAGTGTTTATCTGAAGTCAGAATTAATGCCATCATTAGCAGCACTGGGCAGATGGGGAAAGTGAGGCTCAGAGGTTTGTGGGTGATGTGCCTAAAGTCCCTTAGCTGGCTGGAGAGGAATTCAGACCCAGCTCATCCAGGCCCCAAAGTGCAAACTGTGGGGTACTTTTCCTTGTGTGCCAAGCCTGTTAGGCTGCGCTGGGAAGCAGAGCCCTGGAGATTGCTACCTACCTGCTCTGCGGGCCTCATATTCTGCAGGCAGGCTTTCCTCCTTTTCCTGGGTCTCCCCCTCCAGTTCTAAGTGCTTGGTGCAGGGATCCCCTCTTTTCTTGCAGGGGGGATCCTGACTCTGAACTGTGGACCACTCTTCTCAGGCTGGATGCTCACCTGGGCCACTGAGCACTGTACTGCCCAGGGCTGTTGTCTGAGTGTCTGCACCAGCTCTGAGAGGCAGCAGCTGAGACCACATTGAACTAGAGTCTTGGGCCACCACGGGGCCCTCCTAGTCAAGTGGGCGTTGCCTGGAGGCCAGCTCTGGGTCCTGTGAACTCTGCAACTCCCAGGAGTATACAGAATGAATGCCATGTGTCCACCCCCACTTGTCCCCACTTCTGCCTCCCTTGCCTCATGTCCCATGTCCTTTTGCTGTCCTCTACCTTTGGCACACTGCCTTTGTCTCCAGTCCTCATTCTAGACCATAACTCCCTAAGTCTTCTGTCCCTACCCTGTTAATAACAATAACAGTCACCTTTTATTTTTTGGGTTAAGGGTCTTTCAAGTATAGTATCTCACTTAATCCTCCCATGGCTTGAGGCAGTATTTATTATTCCCAATTTCCATATAAATGGGCATAATACCCAGCCTGCCCTGTCTATGCCCTTGTGGTCCTGCCTCTTATACTCTGTCCTTGCTGCCTCTGTATCAGGGGCTGTTCCCCACCCTGCTTTCTGGCACTGGGGCATGCCCATGCCCTGCTCTGGGCTGTCTGGCTCCTGGGAAATTTAGTCCCCGCTTGCCCTTGTGCCCGTGACCTCTGCCTTCTTGTCCCTGGTGTGGTCTTCTGCATACCAGCTGCTCCTTGGCCTCCTAACACATGGACAGAAAGCAGCTCTGGGGAGGAGGGGGGCAATGAAGCAGTAGTGGTCTTGCTGTGACATGTTGTCCTGGCAGGCTGGTCAAGGACTTTCCACTGGCTGATTCTGGGGAAGGTCACTGTCTGCCCTGGGGCTGTGTGTACAGGGGGTGTTCCAACTGCCGCTGACATCTGCCTTCTGCTGAACACGGAGCCCCTCCCCCACCAGCAGCTCTGATTGGAGGGACAAAGGAGGAAAAAACCTCTCACCGTGGCCACCCCTCCCGTCAGCCTCTGTCTCTCCTCCTCCCTGCTCTCCCAGCTACCCACTGTCCCTCTCCCATCACTTGTTGCTTGGTTTGAACTTGGCAGGTACTTGGTGAGGCAGTCCAGCATTCCTAAAGGACCCCCCTTACCCCCACGGCAACTCTTTGGTCCCATTTAGCCAATACCTGGCTGTGGGATGTGCACTGTCATTAAGCCTCTCTGGGTCTCAGTTTCTTTAACCCTGTTGCTGTGGTTTGAATGGGTCCCCCAAGTTCATGTGTTGGACACTTAATCCTCAATGCAATCCTTTGAGAGGTGGGACCTTTAAGAAGTGATTAAAGAATCAGCTATTAATATTGTTATCGAGTTAGCTATTCTAATTTTAGAGGGGGTACTAGGGATTGAACCCAGGGGTGCTTAACCCCTGAGCCACATTCCCAGCCCTTTTAAAAATATTTTATTAGAGACCGGGTCTTGCTGAGTTCCTTAGAGCCTCTCTTAAGTTGCTGAGGCTGGATCTGAACTTGCGATTATCCTGCCTCAGCCTCCAGAGCTGCTGGGATTACAAGCATGCACCACATTAGCTATTTTAGAATGGGTTCCTTTGAGGATGGGTTTGTCCCCTTCTGCTTCCCCCTCCTCATCTCTCTCTCTTCTCTCCTTCTCTCTCTCTCTGGAAAGCATAGTCTTTCCATTCTGCCTTTTGTCATGGGATGATGCATCAAGAATATCCTTGCTCAATTTCCCAAACTCTAAATGAAGAAATAATATTTCTTCACCAGTTACCCAGTTCATGGTGTTCTGTTTTAGTGACACTACACAGTCTAAGACAGATATTAATAATGGCATGTACCTCATAGGGCAGTTGTGAGAATTCCAAGTGCCTAGTACATCGCCCGGCATTCATTGCTCTGGAGTGGGAGCTCTGGTTACAGATTACTGCTGTTACCTTCAGGAAGCAGTAGCTCATGTCAGAGTGCCTTTGGTCTGCCACAGTGGCCATCTTGTACAGTTTAGCCTAATAACTGTACCTCCTTAACATCCTGGCAGGTCTTTGAGCCTTGGTTCTCTTGCCTATCAAATGGAAGTCACAGGATATTTTACCAGGTAACTATGAGAATATGCTCTGTAAACTGAAAGCCATAATTAAAATGGGGAGAAAATTTTAAAAAATTATTGATTGCATTGTTGAAAGGCACTTTCAGGATTAAGATAATAATGTGTGGATCGTGTCTGAGTCTGAATCCTCGGGCTGCTGCTTGCCAGTCGCCCCTTTCTATATCTCAGTTTCCTGATCTATAATATAGGGGCACAGCTTCACAGGGGATATTTGGGCGTGGATTTGAGCGAACATTGGAGCAATGTGTAGGTTTGGGCATGTATTAGAGCTGGGCTCTTGGATTCATACCTGTTCCTGTACTAGGGAGAATCTGAGTTCAGATTTGGATTCCAGTTGGTTGCCGACAGCCTCTCTGCACCTGCTTGCCCTGCATGGGCTTTACAGATTGATTCTGAGACATGACAGGCCTCTTTGGCCCAGGGATTCCAGTTGCAAATAAGGTGTGCAGGAAACACTTATTGGGAATATTATCTCTCCAGTGCCACATAAGCCATATCGATAAATTAATCTCACCATTGTTGGGATCAAACAGCCCTGTAATTTTTCTATTGTGCAGCTTAATTGGTCTCTACAATTGTGTCATTAGCTCAAGTTTGATGTGATCTAGTCAGGCCCTGGTGAGCCATTGAATCAGACCCTCCCCAGTTCTTCCCATTCCCCCGTCCCCGGGGGCCTAGACTCAGTGCTCCTCAAGCTGGTCTCTACTCCCTGTTCAGGCACGTTTTAGGGGTGGTGAGCTCCTTATTGAGGAAGTGAGCATGGGGCGCAGGGCAGGCTGCCTGGCCAAGCCCTTGGCATTTATTTGCTGTTTACCTTGGGAACATGTTTAAAATCTCTTGAGGTTTTTTTCCCCCCATTATTATTGCCTTCTTCTTATGAATTTGAAATGAGATTTAAAAAAAAACTAAAAATATTAAGTGAAGGCAAGCTAGGATTCAAGTTGTTCACCCATCCACTCCTCATCTGCCGAGAAGGAAAATGAGAGGGCCAAGGCTGGTACCCCTGGGAGATGTGATTGCTAGTGACTTTGCTTTACTTTATATATTTTCACTTCCCCAAAAAAACACTTTCCATGATGACTCTGTATCACTCCATAACTAAGGAAAGAGTAATTGAAATTAATACACATGAAATTCGCCAGCAATAGGGTTTCTTCATTTTCAAGTTGAAAGGGTTGAAGTAGGTTGCCAACCCTGGCTGTGTTTCTGAATCCCCAGGATTCAGAAAATGACCCATCCCTGTAGTCTGGGGCCGAGCCAAGGAATCAGCATTTTTCAGTACTAGGGATTGACCCCAGGGATGCTTTAACACTGAGATACATCCCCAGGCCTTTTTATTTATTTATTTTAAATTTTGAGTCAGGGTCTTGCTAACTTGTGATCGTCTTGCCTCAGCCTTCCCAGTCCCTGGGATTGCAGATGTGTGCCACCGCATCCAGCAAGGAGTCAACATTTTGACAAGTACCCCCACTGAGGTTTAGATGTCTTGAGGTTTAGATTCCTGAGTGAGTTGATCTCTTGGGCCTTTGGTACTATGATCATTCCCAATGGATGTGTCCTTTTTAGAGTGACTTCCTTGGGTGGGAATGGGGGAGTCTTGGGCTAGCCACTCTTCTAACTTGAGGAGGGGGGAGCCTTTGTGATGTTTCTCCTCCAGGTGGGAAGAGCCTGGCTGCAGCTGTGTGTGACTGTCTGTCCAAAAGATGTGTGGGCTCCTGTCTGCTTGGAGAGGGTCCCTACTCTGGCCAGTACTTCCTAAGAGCAATCCAGGGTTGGGCCTCTTCTTACCTCTGATTGCCTTTTGAACTCAGTAATCCATGCTCTGGGTCTTACTCTTCCCAATTCTCAGATCTAAGGCCCAGGAAACTTAAGTTACTTGCCCAGTGTCATAGCTACTAAGTAATCGGGCCTGGATTCAAAACCCCAATTGTACCTGAAGGCTGCCTATATTTGTCTCCAGCAGGGCCCACTGGGGTCTCTGGCTTAGTGGTCTTTGAGGTGCCTGTTGGCCTTCTGGGTAGGAGAGGCCAAGATTTTATTTGTATTTTTTCCTGGGGGCTGCCCCCCTCCCTTTGCCTCCAGGGGGACTCTTGCCATAGGAACCCCCTGCCTGGAACCTCCTGGAAATGCTTAGGCTGTTCATTTGTGAGAGAAACTTTTGCAGTGTCCCTGTGTGTGGCCCAGAACCATGGTGCTCACTGTCACTCCTGTGGTTGGTAGTCTTTTCTTTTTCTTTCTTTATTTTATCTTGGTCTTTTGACGATATCTTCTTTTAAAGCAAAGCCTATTAAACCGTGGTCGGATTTGCTCAGGCCTTTTCTGCAGATATCTGAAGCTCAGTCTCCTGGTGCTACATAAGCTACACTTCAGCTGGGCCAGTAGGAGCAAGGCAGGAGGAGATGAAGGCATTCCCGTGTTTGCCTACAAGTCTTCTAGTGGAGGCTGTAAGTTAGTTGTCCAAGGGCTTTGGTTTCACCACGGGGGCTGTGGGGGATGATGATGATGCCCACCTCTGTGAGCCATGGAGAACACGACCTGAGATGATGTGGGGTATTCAGTGCAGGGCCTGGCACTCAGGAGGGCTCGATGTGTGTTGGGACTACTCCTGGCATTCTTCCATTCTGATTCATCTTAACCACCCTGGAAGCCTGGACAAGTCACCCACTCCAGGAGCTTCATTCAGTTCCCCCTAGAATATCTGATTTGGAAATGTCCTCCAGAGTTGGGCTCCTGGAGGCCTGTGCGTGGTCAATCTTGTTCAGGGAGAATGAAATCTTGTAGAGTTTGGCTCATGGTGAGGGAAGCCGGGTGGTCCTATCTTCTAGACTTTTGTCTGGTGCCCTTGCTGTGGGGCAGTGAAGCTAGGCAGCCAGCCTTCTGCCCTGAAGGTCCAGCCCCAAGTGGGTGGTGGGTGGCTCTGGGATCCCAGCATACTTACAGCATTCCAGCTGCTGGTAGGGGCTTCTCCTCTTGGCCTCTGCTGCTGGGTATTGGGGGCTGTCAGTTACCGAGCAGAGAGCATGGTTATATCCAAACTGCCACACAACCGATCGGAGAGGATTAAATTTAATTGGCTGCAGGTCAAAAGGATTTCAAACCTCTCCCGTTTCTTTCCTTTGGTTAGTTTGCTTTGGGGTTGCAGGGAAGAGTTGGACTTGGCGGGTGGACTTCTCTCTGCACCTGGGCAAATGCCTCCTGCACGTGTGGGTGCACCCTGGCCCTCTGCAGCCCTTCCTCCATACGGGGTTGATGGTTGTTTACAAATCTCCCATTGGTCTGTGGCCAAGAGGTTGTCTGCTGTCATTGTCACTAGGGCTGTTGCTATGGCATCTGTCATCTGGGCTGCATTGTGAGGGAGACCAGGTGGGGATATCATGTATGTCCTCTTTGCTACAGACGGTTTTCACCACGGGGATTGAGGATAGAGGGAGGCCTTGATGGGCACACAGGCTGGACGGGTTTGAATAAGAATGAAGAACTCTCAGACCAGGGAGTCCTGGACCCTCTGCAGCCTGAGCTCCCACGAGGGTTAAGGTGGAATCAGAAAACCTGTGAGGGGAGCAGGCACAGGTGCTGAGGCTGGTCATAGCGTTGTTGTGCTTTGGGGCGGTTGTGAGATGGTGCAGGGGGCAGAAGCTGCACAATCACTTAGGCCTGGCGATACGGCTTCCCAGGGACCCTGGGCTCTGCAGTAGGGCAGTGAACCTGAGTGTGCTCTATGTAGTTCTGGCTGATGCATGATGATTAAAACTCCGAATCCTCCTCCTCATTCCACTTGCCGAGCGCCTTCTCTGGGCCAGCTCTCAGCAAGCTTACTGTGCAATCCTCAAAATGACTCTAGCTGGTGCGCATTATTGTCCCATTTGACAAGGGGGGAATCCTAAGCTCAGAAAGATCCAGTGAGTTGATCAGGGTTTCCAAGCTCATCAGTGGCAGAGGCAGGGTGGAAATCCAGTTCTGTCTGGCTCTGTCTCCTGAATCTTCACCACAGCCATGTACTTTCCTCTCGGAAGACTTCTGTGGAGGCCACATAGAAACATCCACAAAAGACAGGACTGTGGTTTATACTAAAGCCTGATGTTCCCATTTTACAGATGGGGTGTTGTATGACACGCCCAGTGACACGTCGTGAGTCAGGCTAGATTAGACCTGGTTCCTTGAAGCACAACTGTGCTCAGCTTGGAGAAACAGAGATGTTCTGGGGCCCCTGGTAACCTTCAGGAAGAGTGATATTCCTGTCTTCCAGGTGTTCTTCCAAGATGGTGGGCCCTGGGACGGCCTGAAGAATGGGTGTGAACCTTTTTTTTTTCTCCCCTAAATGTGGTCAAATATACATAACAGATTTTGTCATTTTAACCATTTTAAGTATATGTTGAGTTTATTCTCACAGTTGTGCCGCCAATCTCCAGAACTCTTTTCATCTTGCAAAATGGAAACTCTACATATTAAATAACTGGCCATTCCTCCCTCTCCTTCCAAATGCTGGCAACTACCTAATTTCTGTCTCTTATAAATTTGCCTACCTCAGTTGCCTCATATAAATGGAATCATACAGTACTTGTCTTTTTGTGACTGGCTTATTTCATGTAGTATAACGGCTTCAAGATTTGTCCATGTTGAAGTCTGTATCGGGGTTTCCTTCCTTTTTCAGGCGGATTAGTATTCCACTGCATGCATGTATAGACCATATTTTGTTTATTTACTCATCCATTGATGGTCACCTGGGTACTTCAACTTTTTGACTATTATGAATAATGTTGCTGTGAACATGGATATACAAATATCTCTTTGTGACTGTGCTTTCAATTCTTTTGAATATATACCCATCGAGAGAATAGCTGGATCATCTGCTATTTCTATTTTTTTTATTTGTTCTTTTTAGTTATACATGACAGTAGAATGTATTTTGACATATTGCTGTTTCTATTTTTAATTTTTTGAACTGCCATACTGTTTTCCATAGCAGTTGCACTGTTTTACATTCCTGCCAATAGTGCACAAGGATTCCAGAAAACAACAATAACACTTGTTATTTTCCACATTTTGATAGTAGTCGTCCTAAATGGGTGTGAGGTGATAAGGAGGTTTAGATTTGCATTTCCCTAATGATGAGTGATATTGAGCACGTTTTTTATGTGCATATAAGACCATCTGAGTTATTTTTTGAAGACCTGTTAGCCTTGGACCCTAAATTGCTGAGGTGACCTCGCTCTCTTGATACTCTGGGGTCACCCTGAGGTACAGGTCTTATCCTGAAGGGGTTCGTAGATGGAGACGAGTAAAGCCATTCCAGAGTCAGCTCCAGCAAGGCAGGATGACAGAAATTCCTCAAGAGAGGGATGGACCACAGGTCCTGCAGCTCTTGCAGGGAGAGGAAGGATGTGAATTTGAGATAATCCTTGGACTCTGCTAGGAGTGTGACAGTAATTCCCCAAGGAGATTGCCATCCCTGTCCTGGGCCACAATAGGGAGGTATTTCATGGTGACCCCTTCTGGGGAGGAGAGACAGATGGCAGACGGTATTTCCAGCTGCTGAGTTTGGAACAGGGAGACCTCGCCCTCTCAGCCGAGCTGTGTGTCTTTTCCCTCAGGAACAGTTTTACTGCCAGTTTTGGGGCCCTGCGAGGTGCCTCCTCTGTCTCATCCTGGGTCGACTCAGGCTGGGATTGTTGGCCTTAGTGAGCGCTCTCAGAGTGCGTTATATTTGTTTGTGGGGTTTCCCTCCTTCCCATGCTCTGAGGCCACTGGGATGGGTGAGCTCTGAGTTAGGACAAGTGCCTGGGCCTGTTATGTACTCTTTAATACCCAGCTCTGTGGTGTGAACAAGATGTTGGATTTTGAACTCCAGGGGCAAGATTTGCCATCTAATTTCAGGAGACAGTTCTCATGCAAACCACGCTTGGCACAGGGGCCCTTTCAATACCCCAGCAGTCTGTTCCTGCTCCTGCCTTTCCTGCCCCAGGTGAGATCGAACATGGCAAGTTGCTTCCACCCCTTATTTGATCCTAAATTAAATGGGAGCACTGTTGGGGAGAGGGCCACTAACAACCCTGAACACTGACCTTGGGCCGGGCGTCCTCCTGGATGCTTTGTGTACATTTTTATTCAAGTCCTCCAAAAATTTATATCTCGAAGACCTAATCCCCAGTACCTCAGGATGTAACTATAAATATTTATTCATTTTCAACTTCCCTATACTTTTTTCTTTTATTTTTAATTTATTTTCCATGTTTTTATTGGTACATTATAGTCATACAGAATGGTGAGATTCATTGTTACATGTGTGTACATGCATACCATATAACAATATAATTTGGCCAATATTATTCCCCAGAATTTTCCCTTTCTCCTCTTTTCCCTCCTTCAGTCCCTTTCCTCTACTGATCTCCCTTTGATTTTCATGAGACCCTCCCAACACACACACACACACACACACACAGACCTTTCTTTTCCTTTTTCCTTGCTAGTTTCCACAAATGAGAGAAAGCATATGACCCTTGACTTTCTGAGCTGGGCTGATTTTGCTTAACATAATATTCTCAAATTCCATTCATCTTCCTGCAAATGGCATAATTTCATTTCTTTTATGGCTAAAACTCCATTGTGTATATATACCACATTTTATTTATTCATTCATCCATTGATGGACACCTAGACTGGTTCCATATTTGGCTATTGTGAATTGTGCTGCTGTAAACATGGGTATGCCTGTATCATCGTGGTATGATGACTTTAATTCTTCAGGGTAAATACCAAGGAACTGGCTAGCTGGGTGGTTCCATGCCTAGCCTTTTGAGAAGCCTCCTTACTTATTTCCGTAGTGGTTGTACTAATTTACAATCCCACCAACAGCGTAAAGTGTTCCTTATTCTCCAGGATGTGACTGTATTTATGGTGCAACAGCAGAGAGTAGGGGTTAAAAGCAGACACCCTGCCAAATCCAGTTGCCTGGGTTTAAATCTCAGCATCAGACCTTCCTGGGGGTACCTGCGGAGCCAGGGGAAGAAGAGTGAATTCAGACTGTATTTATGTTTACATTGTTTATTCTTTGAAAACATCACTTTATGTAGCTGCATATTCAAAAGGTGTGAAAATTCCCCTTCCTACTGCTTTGCTCAGCACCGATTCCTTTCCTTGGTGGCAACTGAGACAGCATGTTTCTTGCTAGAGGTGGTCCACCATGCATCTAGTTTGCAATTTACTCTTGTATTTATGATACCCTCCATATCGTTAGTGTTCCATCATTCATTTCCCAATCTCCTGTTCTAGAACTCTTTGGGCTTCTTACTCCTTGTCTTTCATCCGCATGTCTGATTTACTCTTCTGAAGGTTGCCTGTTGACCCTCTTGATTTCTCTCTGGGCAACAGACACGGGGGTGGGAGTGCCAAGTCAATGACAGTGTGATGCAGGAATGAATGCGTGCACCGGACTGAGTAACTGAGGGAGTGAGTGATGAGGGGTAGGTGAGACAAGCTGTGTCTGCCCTGGAGCTAAGCATCCTGCTTTGGTTTATCCCTGGTGACAGCTACTCCCCTTCCCTGACCCCGAAGGGTGATGTTTCCTTTGAATTTAGGTTTGTTGGGGAAGCTGTGAACAAACTGGGATGTTTTCCCTGCCATTGCCAAATCTCATAATTGCTTCCAGAATCCAAATGCTAGATAGCAAACATGGTGTTTCCTATGTGCTGGCCACTCAGGACAGGAGGTAAGGAACTTGGATACCTTCGAAAAGAGTCCGTCTGGGCGCGGTGGTGCACACCTGCCATCCCAGTGGCTCGGAGGCTGAGGCAGGAGGATCAAGAGTTCAAAGCCAGCCTCAGCAAAGGTGAGGTGCTAAGCAACTCAGTGAGACCCTGTCTCTAAATAAAATACAAAATAGGGCTGGCTGAGTGCCCCTGAGCTCAATCCCTGGTACCAGAAGGAAAAAAAAAAAGCAGTTTCCTCTGGCTATGAAAAGCTGTGGGCGGTGGGTCTGTGAGCAACATTCTCAGTCCTCAGGTTGGAAGAAACAAGCGTAGGAGGAGGAGAAGAGGAAGCCCTTCCTTGCTTGTGCCTTTGTTGAGCACGTGTCACTTCTGGTACCTGTGCGAAGCACCGAGGCATGAATACAAACCCCACGGGTGCAGCCCTCCTGCAACTCACCTTCTAGTGGACCAGCATTCCTGTGTCCAGTTGATTATCTAAATTATGGCTAATTTAGATAACAGCTAGGTTCCTAAGGGCAAGTGTGCTAGAGGAGGGTGCATCTCACCTGGGAGGGAGAGAGTGCTCACTTAGGGGCACTTCTGCCCTCTGGATTCTCTCCAACTTTATTTTTTGCTATGTATTTTCCTGGCTCATGGAACCACCTCGCTGTAGTTACCTCGTCTGCCAGGGGCAGTGTAGTTCAGTGGCTACACTGGGCTAAAGGGTATCTTCCCAAAGTCATGTCCACTAGAATATTCTAGTGGCCATATGGCCTTACTTGTAAATTGGGTCTTTTTTTTTTTTTTTTGTACCAGAGATTGAAATTAGGGCACTTGACTACTGAGCCACATTCCCAGCCCTATTCTGTATTTTATTTAGAGACAGGGTCTCACTGAGTGGCTTAGTGCCTCACCATTGCTGAGGCTGGCTTTGAATTAATGATCCTCCTGCCTCAGCCTCCCCAGCCACTGGGATTACAGGTGTGCACCACTGCGCCTGGTGTAAATTGGGTCTATGTAGATGTAATTAAGATGAGCTTTTCTGCATTAGGATGAATCCTAACCCAATGACTAGGGTCTTTATAAGAAGGCCATGTAAAGACCTGGACACATGCAGAAGGGAACAGGCCTTGTGATGACAGAGCAGAAACTGGAGTGACATAGCTACAAACTGAGACATATTAAGGATTGAAAGCAGCCATCAGGACCTAGGAAGAGGCAAGGAAGGAATTTTCCCTAGAACCTTCAGAGGGAGAAAGACCATGTGACCTCTTGATATCAGACTTCTATAACTCCATATCAGCTCCATAACTGTGAGCTGATAAATTTCAAAAGCACCAGGTTATGGTACTTGGTTATGGCAGCCCTAGGATACTACGCAAGGTCAGAGTATATTGATGCCCTGGTCATATTGCTTCTTTCAAATCCCAGTGAAGCTGAGTTACTTTAGATAAGTTACTTGACCCCTCTGTGTCTCATTTTCTTCTCTTCAAGTATAGATAGAAATAGTATTTACCTATAGAGTTGGGTAAGGGTTACCATAGGTCAAGATTTAAAAGCATTTAAATAGTACCAGGCACATAGTAAACACTGTATGTTTGCAATTATTTGAAGTTCACCTACATACCCTCTTCCAAACCACAGAGCTCTTCTTGATGCCAGGCTGCCTTGGTTCTCTGTCTGGGCTTTTCCTAGAGAAGGCAGTGGGCAAACTGGAGCAGAATCTCAGGTGGATGCGTGCAGGCAATCTGTCCTTGTTCCTCCTTTCATTTATTCAGATTCCAAGAATACGAGGCGAGGGAAATCAGAGGCCTTTAAAGGTAGACAGCTTCTTGTGATTGTGAAGACACTGTGGGACCTATGACTGAATCCTGGTGGGCCTCGGCTTCCCTGTGTGGAAAAGAGGAACTTCAGAGGGCTGTGTGAAGTAAAATTACAACTTCAGGCAGTTAAGGTTAATAACATGTCCCCTTGTTCTCTCCACGCAAGAGGAGGATCCACACAAGAGCATCAGTCTCTGTCAGCAGCAAAAGGAAGCACATCTTTACTAGGCCTAACCTGCAGACGAACAGGGCCGGGCAGCATTGGTGGTTGGTGTCAGGTGCTCGGGGGAAGGGCTGTCACTGCTCTCCAGTGCCTGCTCGTGGGCACCTGTGTAGTGACCACCTCTCCAGGGCCACTCCTACTCAGTACAGGATGAGGGTAGGGTTGGGCTGGCTGCACCCAGTGCAGGGGCCCTGACATTTCCTGTCAGACATGGCTCTCAGCTGGAGTCTTGAGCTGTTTGCCTGGTGAATTCCCTTTAGCCTATGGCAGCCCTGGGAATGGGACAGTGCTGGCGGTGGGGGACCTGGGGTGTGTGACCAGGCTGGAGAGGTGGGCGGAGCTGGAAGGGGGGAAGTCAGAGGGCAGCAGGTCCCAGGGACAGCACTGTTGGGAAAATGGGTTCCTGAGCAGTTGTGACTTGTGAACTCCCTCCCACAAGCCAAGGGCAGTTTTACCTCTTGTGTGCTGCATCTCTAAATTAAAGACTCTTCCTTTAATTAGCGCATAAATGTCTGCACGCATTAAATGGGCACGTGCTAAGGAATTCAGAGACGTGCCACGGACATGAACTGTTGGAAACTTTAAATGGGGACTTCAATGGCTCTTTCTTTGGGATTCTTCATATTTGATTCATGTATTAAATTGGATATTTAGAAAGCAACGTATCTGGGCTATATTTTCTTAGCTTTCTCCTACAAAATTGACTTTATTGAATTACAGTTTAAATGTGTTCACGATCCATATAGAGTTGATTAAAAAGAAAAAAACAAAAACCACTCATTTGAAGAACATTTCTGTCTCTCGCAGAAATATAAAGAATATGTTTTACACAATGTCACGCACAATCTTCTATGTTACAGATGCCTTTCTAGATTTAATGTCAGGGAAAAAAAATGTTTATCTCTGCCGATGATGTAACTTGGTTGGTTTTCCTTTTCCCTTTAGCTGCCAGGAAACCCATGAGTGTACTTAGTGCCTAATGGTGGGACGTAGTTCATTTTGCATTCCAGTGAACATGTACTCCTTTGTTCCCTTTTAAGAGTCTGTTTTGCTTAAATCCTCAGCTTTGCTATTTTATTATGTCTATGTAATATGTTCCCTCAGTTTCTTTAAAAATAAACAATACTCCTGGGTATACATCCCAAGGAATTAAAAATATGTATTAAAAAAACATAAACATGAATGTTTGTAGCAACATTATTTTAAATAATAGTTGAAAGGTGAAAATAACCCAAATGTTTGTTATCTGACAAATGGATAAACTTATTATATATTTTTACAATGAAATATTATTGGACCATAAAAAGGAATGAAATTCAGACACAAATTACAAAATAGGTGAACATCAGAAATGTTATAGTCAGTGACATAAGTCAGATACCTATGTCATATATTGTATGATTTCATTTATGTGAAATGTCCAACGTAGGAAAATCTATAGTTTCCAGGGGCAGGGGAGAGGGAGAAATGAGAAGCTTAATGGATGTAGGGTTTCTTTTTGGGGGTGATGAAAATGTTCTGGAACTAGGTAGAAGTGACTTTGCATGACACTGTGGCTGCGTTAAATGCCACTACATTATCCATAATTGAAATGGTTAACTTTATGTTATGTGAATTTAGCCTCAATTTTTTTTTTTAAAAGGAACACTATTGCATTGAGATATTGTTTTAAACAATGAGCGGAGGATAAAAAGTAACTTGGACAAAAGCAGTGTGTCGGGGCTCTGGGTGGAGCATCTCACTGCTCTGCGTAGTTGGAAGGCTGCCTTCCTCTTCTATCTCTGTTGGTGTGTCTGTCCCCAAGCCCCCTTCATTACAGATGGCAGCTGTCCCAGGTGCCCCCTCCTTGGTCAAAGGTGTGGTAATGATTGCATTTGACTATAATCCCAGGGCAAGTCTTCATGATCCATTTATAAATGAATAAATCAGAAGAACTTGGTGATGTTGGATGTGAGGGCAGGCCTAAGCTTTCTCCATGAACTGGAAAGAGATGAACTTGAAGGAAGTTCTACATAAAACCAGGCACAGGTACTTCTAGACTTAGCTCTAGAGGTACTGCCCAGTCACGCAAGCTTTCCCTCTGGCCAGTTTGCTCAGGTACAGACAATCACCGTGCGATGTCAAGAAAGGACTTTAGGAGCTGCAGAGGTTAGGTAGCTCGAGATCCAGAATATCCTGTAACATATTTGATTCTTTCAAAACCTGAGTCTGGGTGGTTTGGGGGTTTCATTTTGAGAATTTCTCCGACCTTCAGAATTCCACGAGGAAGAGTTTTGAGGTTATGGTTCCTGCTTTGGAATCTCTGTCTGCTCTTCGAATTGCTCCTCCCTGGGTGCTCCAGTGTGGCCCTTCACAGTTAGCTGGTCTGGAGCTCCCTCACTCTGAGAGGTTCTCTCTGTTATAGGAGGAAAAACTTCCTCAGCGTGGGTTCCCTTCTGTCCCTTTTTCTTAGATTTGTCTTAGAGCAGTGCTTCCCAAACATTTGTTCCTCACTGCATGCAGAGAAATTGACTTTTGTATTGCAGTATGGGGAAAAATGGAAGAACGGTATTTACAGCTGGAGGTGACCTGCCTGGTGGCCTACCCAGATCCCACATGGATGGTGTCTGAGGTACACTGGTTGGTAAGCTCCACTCTAGGCCAAGATAGAATTTTAAGTGCTGGGAAAGGGTTATACTCAACCTGCTTTTGCCAGAAGCCTGGAATCAGTCTGTGATTTGCCTCTAGGTGCTTGGACCCATTTCCTCCCCTCCCAGGCCTGACCCCTGGAAACTACATCTCCCAGGCGTCTTTGCCAATGGGCTGCTGACTGGGCTTGACCAATGGGAGGCCCTGATTGAGGCTGGTGGGCCGGAGGAAGGGAGAAGCCAGGCTTCACTCTGGTGAACATTTTTATTTCTTTAGCAGTGGCGGTATCTCTCAGTAGTTGCAGTTTCTGCTGGGCGGTCCCTGCTGTTTCCAGCTCCTGCTAGAGGGCTCTGATCCTGGGCTTCATAATACTATCTCTTCTTTTTGTTCCTTCAGCCTGTTCGCCTCCTGCTGTTGCAAATCTCTGGGTTGCCTTGTGGTTCCATTTGGCTTTTCAGCAACTCCAATATGTCACTAGTTTCCCTGTCACATTTCCTCTATCAGGTGTACAGGATGTGGGCTCCATTTTTCCAACTGAACTCTGACTGATATGGCTCCTGGCTGCTCTCAGGCAGTCTTCCAAATGGCTCCAGCCAGTAACAGGGAACATACATTGGAGTTACCTTGTTGTTCGTGCATTTATCTTCCTCAACCTGTGGTCAGTCAGTAGGCATCTGCCTAGAATTCAGGATTGATGGCTGTACATCACGTCCTCATGACCAATACAGAATCACCCCTCTCCACAGGGGACACATTCCAAGAGCCCCCCCAGTGGATATCTGAAACCATGGATGCTACTGAATTCTATACAGTCTGTGTTTTTTCCTACACATACATGCCAGTGGTAAAGTTTAATTTATAAAGTGAGCACAGTAAAAAATTAACAATAACTGATAAAAAATAAAACAATGATATCAGTATGCTGTAATTAAAGTTATATGAATATGGTCTCACTTTCTCAAAATATCTTATTTACATTACTTTACCCATCCTTATGTGATGATGTGAGGTGATATAATACCTATATGATGAGATGAAGTGAGTGGCATAGGCTTTGTGATGTAGTATTAGAATACTACCAAGTGTTCTTGAACTAGAGCACTGTGATACTGCTATAGTCAATCTGATAAGCCTCACAACTGCTAAGTGTGTACATATACCGGGTAGATACACTGGATAGATGACTCATCTCCTAGGTGGGATGAAGCAGAAGGGCACAAGATTTCATGGTTTAATATTTACAAATTGTTTGTTTCTGGAATTTTCCATTTAATGTTTCTGGCCCATAATTGATTACAGGTAATTGAAACCTCAGGAAACAAAACTGTGGTTAAGGGGAGACCACCATGGTTAAGGGAAGAACAGAGGTTTGGAATAGCTGCCTTCCCTGTCTGTCTAGAAAACTCCTACTCATCCTTTAAGGCCCATATGTCACCATTTTTTTGGTCACTGCCTTTTTTTCCCTTCTACTTCCCTTGACTTGGATCACTTGTTCATCTGTATTCCTGAAAAGGCTTAGCAATATGTTACGGAAATATGCCTGATAGTGCATTTTCCATTATAGCCACACATGGGCTTGTCTCCCCTTTTGGCCTTCAAGTTCACTGAAGGCAGGACCTGGTTTCATTCAATTCTTTTTGTCCAATGCCTTGCTTAGGGTTCCATGCCTGATATGTAGCAGGCAATGGCACTGTTTCTTGAATTCTGTGGTTTTCTAACGTGAATGCACATTAGGATCACCTGAGGAGCTTTTTTAAAAAATACAAATTTCCAGGCTCTACCTCAGACCAGTAAAATTGCAGTCGCCAGGGGTGGACCCCAGGCACTGGCATCTTTAAAAACCCCCTTGATGATTTTAATGTGCAGCCAGCATTGGCAACTATTGGTTTAATTAACTGCTTCAAGTTATCACTTGCTGTTTATTAATGAATCCTGCCATAAATCCAGTTCCTCCTGCAATTTCATTTCAACTTAGTAAATATTTGAAGGTGCCTACTCTGTGTCAGACATTGTGTAGACACTCTGGCTACTCAAAGTATGTTCTAAGGATCAGCAGCAGCCTCAACATACCTGGAAGCTTCTCAGAAATGCAGAATAGCTGGCCCCACCCTAGACCTACAGGGGAAGAATCTGCATTTTTACCAGAAGCCCAGAGGTGGTTTCATGCAGTGTGAGGCACAATTATGCAGATATCACACAAATGTCAAATTGCTTGCTCACCAGTGAATCTCATTTCCTTTCATATCCACAGTGCTTTATTTCCCTTCAGAGGGATACCATTTTATATTCCTTTTTTTCAGCTAAAATGGAACATCCAAAGGAGGTTAAGACGAGGCCGGCCGGAGTCAGATGAGATGATGGATTCCCTGAGTTTGAGAGGGATTTGGGAGGGTTGGGTGGTCTTTCAGATGGAAGCCTTTCTGGGTACACATGGGTTGCCAATGTGTTATGGTTTGGACATGAGGTAACCCCTGAAAACTCATGTATGAGATAGTGTAGGAATGTTCAGAGAGGTGACATGATTGGAGTATGAGAGCTGTAACCTAATCAGTGGATTAATCCATTTGGTGGATGAATAATTGAATGAATTAATAGGTGGTAATTGTAGACAGGGAGGATGTGGCTGGAGGAAGTAGGTCATCGGGGGTGTGCCATTGGGGATTATAGTATCCCTAGCTCCTTGCACTCAAGATTTTTCTGCTTCCTGGTTGCCATGTTCCAAGCTGCTTTCATCGGCCATGATGCTTTGTCTCACCTTGGGCCCAGGGCTATGGAGTCAACCTGTCACGAACTAAATCTGTGAAACCATGAGCCAAAATAAACTTCTCTTCCTCTAAGTTGTTCTCGTCGTGTACATTGATCACAGCAATGAAAGCTGACTAACACACAGTGTTTGGGAGGCTGCGAAGATGGGTTATTTGGAAGGGATATCTTCCATTTTGACATTGCCATCTTCTCAGGAATTATTTTGGCTTGCTGAAGGGGTGTTGTGGCTGTGGGGATGGAGGACCGCAGCACCTATTGCCAGGGAATGTGTTAGCTTTGATGCAAACCAAGCAGCTTTGCCTACATCATGCTTTTGGGATCGAAGCACAGTAGGAAATTTCAGGAGACTGGCCTATCAGGATCTAAGAGGTTAGTTGCACTTCAGGTTAAAATAGAATATGATGACCTGGGACCACAGATCTTTTCAAGGCAACCTAGAAGGGGCAAGACTCTTCCCATATTACACTACATCTCCTCCAACTCTCTGGAGCAGGGGTCACCTGGTCCCTTATATTCAGGCCGTGTTTGAGGGTGATGTTAGTGACAGTGCTAGGAAACCAAGTGGGGCAATGTGTTGCCTGAAGAAAACTTTTGCCTGGGGTTTGCTTCTTTCGCCTCTGTCAGGGGCCTCTGCTGTGTGCCGTTGCATAGTCGGCGCTAGGCCTCGGAGAGGACAGAAATGCAGGGTGTCCTTCTTGGGAGCTCCTTCCCCATATTCTACTGCTTTGCTCCTTGGGCTTCCATGGCTGAAGCAGGCCACAGGAGTTCTTCAAAATGACAGTTGTGTGCATTTCATCTTGAGCTTTTCAGATAGGATTAAACTGAAGTCTTGGGAGGAACTGGGGTTTAATTGAGTAATATATAGCAAGGGATGTGGTAGGATTGTGGGCAGAAGTCAGAGGTTGGGGTGGAAAGGCAACATGTTGTGGATAGCTCAGTCTTTCCCAGCTCTACCCATCAGCTCATAGGACAACCAGCCCCATGCAATGTCCTCCTGCAGCAAATTCTTGGGGATTCTCTGAGGGAGCTGATACCATCATCCCAACAACCAACTTCCCGTGAAACTATCTGTTTGGATCAAGCAACCTGACAAATACTGTTGAGTTCCTGGTTCAGTGCTGGGGATACAGCCATGAACACAGCAGATCCTGGTAGCCCCACAGGGTAGAGGAAGGGAGAGACACTAAACCAGGAACTACAAGTTTAATGACAAGTGCTATGAAAGGAAGAAACGAGGCCTCTGATAATGTAGCCTCATCTTGGGGTCTGGAAAGACTAGTCCGAGAAAGCACAGTGCCCTTGAGACTAGAAGGGGTTGGCCAGGTGGGGAGGAGTATGGAGGGAGACTCTCCCAAGCAAAGACACTAGTAGCAAACACTGGCGAAGGCCCTAGCGGGGCAGATCACCTGGTTGTCATGTGTTATCTGAGGCAGAAGGTGGGAAGGGAGGTTGCCAGACATGCTGAGCCCAGCTCCACATGTCAGGCCATGTTCAAGAGTCTGTTTTTTTCTCAGACCCTGAAGAATTTTTGAAGAGTTTTCACAAGAATCTTTTGAGATGATCTCTAGCTACTGTGGAGAATAGGTTGGAAAAAGGACTAAACAGGTCCCGGAAGACAAGGCAAGCCGTGGTTGCCTCTGAACCTCTCTTACTTAGTTCAGTGGCCTTTTCACAAGGCCACCTCTGGGCTGCAGGTGGGAGCATGAAGGAGTCTCTGAATTCCTCATGGGATGCCCTTGTTCTCACCTGGGGGCGATGTTTGGACAGGCGTTACTGTGGTAGGTTAGGGCTGTGGGTGACCTCTGTTTGCTCTGTGTGCCCTTCATCCTGACTCTCCAGAACCCATCGCTTGTAGTTAATCCTGCCATCTTCGTTATTCAAGGCCTGGAGAACCAGGAGGGGTCAAAGTGCAGTGAGAGGGATGACTCTGGAGCCGCTGGTTCAGGGGCTTAGAAGAGCCATTGTTCAGAAGGGCTGTGTGTGGCTGAATCACCTTTCCATACTCAGGAGATGGAAGACTCTGGCTGGCTGGCTTCTGTAACCCTAGATTCACTACGCCAAAGCTCATATCTCTAAAAGTCTGTAGCCTCCTGAGAGGAAATTTGTGGTAAACCAGTCAATAACTGATTTTGTGTTGGCACTACGTTATGCTGGGCTCTTGGACCCTCTGCCCCCGTGGCAGATTGGACAGATGGTAGCAGGAAAGCCCCCAACACCCCAATGGCAGGTGGGAGGGTCTGAGAGCCGAGGCCCATATGGGCCAATATGATGCTGGACACACTTTGCCTTGCTGTTGCCCACGTGTCCCCTTTGAGCTAGAGAGATCTGTATACTGCCCCCATTTTTCACCCCACAAGGACACAGAGGCATCAAGGCTGAAGCTGAATTAATACTGTTGTCTTCCCACCATGGACAGAACCATGTGCCGAACCTAGCAGCAGGGGTGAAATCCACTTTTAATAAATGTCAAGTGTGGGGCCCTGGGTTGTTGCCTTCTCTCTCTCTCCTGAGAGTGCTGATTTCCCCAGGGGAAAGGGCAGGGTGATGGGGGATATTACCCAGACTTCAACAATAAATCTCAGAAGTACATAATCTCTTCTATCATGTTCCCTTCCTGCATCCCCCATGTCCCATCCATGTCTCATCTGGCCAACTTAGCCTGATCCAATGTGAGAGGGGCTTGTGCCTTGTCACTCAGGTTGTCCTGCCCCTGTGAGAGGTGACACCTGATGAATGTGCTGGGGCCAGAGACTGCCCAGCAGATAGCAGCCCTCAGTGAATATTTGCTGAGTGACTCCGATCTGACTTCTCTTACTAGCAGCTTTAGATGTGAGGCCTGATGGTAAATGCCCTGCAGGTTCCCGTCTTCTCACCTGGCAGTAATTCATTAGTTCATTCAGAAAGAACTTTTAGCACCTCTTATGGAGCAAGTAGGGCACAAAGAAAAGGGCCTTCCTGAAGTGATAGAAGATACGCCCACAGGAAACTCTGACCCCAAAGCACAGTATGATAAGGCTTTGGCCAGACTTCTCCGCCAAGGATCAGGGCACCAAGGGGCGACTTTGTGGAGTGAGTAGCATCAGAAACAGGCTGATCGTGAGTAGAAATGATTGAACATGGTGACTTCCCTGCATTCTCTTGTGCTACAGTTTATCGTGGTTTCTCTTAGTGACTCGTTTGATCATCTCAAGAACTCTGTGAAATGGGCAGGGAAATTTTCTTTAGTAAGAAGAAATTAAGGAACAAGGGGTCTATCAGAGGGAGGGGAAGTAAAAGCATGGAGAAAGGACCAGGTTGTTGAGAGGCAGTAAAGTGTCAGGGTTGAGAGCAACCATGTCAAAATCCAAGGGAGGGGAGTTTGCATCTGTGCTTCACGCTTCTTATCTGTGATGCTTGAGAAGGATCACCTTCTCAAGTCAACCTCTCTGAGCCTTTATTTACTCATTAGGATGGTTATGGGACTGCAATAAGATTATTGAGTAAGCCCAGTGTCTGATGCACTGTAAGATCCTAAATAGTGTAACTCCCCCTTCTTTTAAGTGTATTATTGGGGTCTGAGTGATATAGTGCAAGATATAGGAAGAAAGGCTTACACAGGCTCCCATGTCTATAGGCTGGTAGGAAAAAAGGTGTCTTTTCTTTTCTTTCTTTCTTTTTTTTTTTTTTTAAAAAGGTGTCTTCATTTGTGAACCTCCCAAAGAGACCTCAGAACAATCTTCAAGGCCACACAGTTTATTTGGGAGTTACTACTATGAAACCTAAGTGGGGGAGTAGGGAAATGAGACAGGAAGTCAGAAGGGTGTGTACCAAGGCAGCAACCTCTGTGGGACAACTAGAGGTTGATGGCAGGAGGAAGCTGTACAAAATGGTGTACAACAGGGGCTGCAAAGTCATGCCATCTGATGAGGTGGTGGGCAAGGAACCTGGGATGATCCAACTAGCCTCAGGAGAGCCTCTCCAAGCTCTTAGCTTCCTTGAGGAAAGCTCAAAGTGAAGAGATGCTGGGACTAGCTGCCGGAAGTCAGCCGGCATCATGAAGGGGGAAGGTCCGAGGGATGGCAGCAGGGCATGCAGAGTGTCTACTCTGGAAAGTTCTGTGTCTTACCCAGCCCTTCAAGTCTGGGTGCTCTCTTTGGTATCATCCTCTTCTCCAGGAAAAGCGCCATACAGAGCTGTACAGGTCATTGCGATGAGGTGGGCTGGACCAGAGAGTGGGAGGCAGCCCCGGAGGAATTCTGGGATAGGACCCAGGCCCCAGATTGCATGAATGAATCTCCTAGCCAAAGTTGTACCTTCAGCTCTGTAACTCCCCCAACCCGTCCCCCCCCCCCCCCAACATCTGACGGCTGAGTACGGGACAGCTTTCAGAAACACTGACTCACTCTTTGGGTTCTTTGAGGTTTTTGCTTTAGAGAATGGGACCTTCTGTCAGTTGCTGCCAACTATGATTTCAGACTGCACAAATCCCCTGGCTGGGAAAGGAACCATTTCTCCCTAACGTGGAGCTGAATGACTGCAAGGAATGGCAGGGAAAGTCAATGAAGTGAGGGTATGTCAAGCGGAAGTGAGGGTATGTCAAACGGAAGTGAGGGTATGTCCAATGGAAGTGAGGTTGGGAGAAACTGAGTAAGGTTGATGGGATGTAGGCTGTTGGGAAGGAGAGCTGTTCCTACCTTCCCACCCAGGGTGACATTTATTAGGACTTGGAAGGCAAGGACTGAAGACCTGGAGGAGGACTCCCAGGTTTTGGGCAGGGAGTCCACTGGGGAAAAGCCATTAAAGGGTGTGTGGGAATGCTAATCTATGGAACTCTGACCCTCTTCCAATGCAAATTAACTTGCCAATTCAAGCCTTGGTTTTTGTCCCTTTTCAGGAATCCAGAACTCTTAGAGGGTGCTATGTTTTACAAAGAAAAGGCTGGAGGAAATAGAGAGAGGGTGACTTAGAGCATCATTCACATTTATTTCATAAGACTGCTATCAATAAGAGCTTTGTATGCTGTATGCAGATGCTTATTCCAGGAGCATAACAAAAAATCCTTCAGGGACTGGGCCTTTTTAGCAAACAGGCAGTTTCCATTAAAAAAAAAAAAAAGCACAACATATTAATGCCCTGGCCTTGTGACACCCTGCTAGCATCTTACATTTAAGCACAGGAAGCAGCAGAGTTTCAATACCCTCCCTTCCTGCACAGGATGGTCAAGGTCACCCTTGGGTCCAGATGGCATGAGTGGGGAGTATGCGCCTCAGGGTTCCCTTGTACCTCGGCCTCCCTGTGCTGCCATAGCATCTATGAGGGAGGGACCCAGGAGGTGAGAGTTTGGTGCCAGTTCTCCTGAGGGTTTGAGCTGATTACTACTGATTTTCACCCTTAGGGAATCCACGGCAAGTCCTGTGTTGACTTGGGCTTTGCATCCTGTGATTGCATCTGGTGGTGGTGGTGGTGCAGGGGAGGTAATGGCACATGAAACACCATCATGCCTTCACACACCTTGGAACCCAGAGACAGGGCCCAGGGGACGCATGGGTGGTAGGTGTCTTCACACCTCTGAGTGTAGCTGTCGGATACCCTGATGTCTGCTGGTGAGGAAATGGGAGAAAGATGGGCACAGGTTGGCTCATCCACAGAGGGATAGCTACATTCCCTTTCCAATGCATCATGGTGGGGTAGGGTATCAAGGCTTAACTCTGATCAGAGCTAATCTGGCTGACCACAGGGGCCAGCATATGGTGGGTCTGGGATGTGATGATGTTGTTAACAGAAAATTAATAATGCTGTGATTCCAAGGAGGCCAGAGGGGTCGACATGGTTTGAAACTGGTCCATCGGCCATTAGCAAGTTAGTGATGAGAAAGTACAAGCAGGACCCAAGTCCCTTTGCCAGGAAAAGGAGGTTGACAGTGTGCTAGCTGTGTTGTGAAGGCCCTGGCTGAGCAGCTAGGATTTGGGCAGGACTCCTGTCGCAGCATCTAATGGAACTGGCAGTTAAGATCTGGGGTAGACAGTCCATTGTAGCGAAAAGGTGCCAACAGTGAGTATAATGGGAATTTGGGAATAAAGGTAGAGATACTGGGTCTCAAAGGAAGAGTCCAAAAACCATTGAAATGCAGGAGGCATCCAGGAACAGTTGCAATTCCTGAGCCATGTCCCTTGGCCTGCACCCTTCACCCATGCCCTTGTAACATGAGAGCAATGTACAAGTTCAGGGAAGACCAAAGTGACATTGTGTAGCTCCACCCTGCCTCTACCTCTGATCTGGACACTAGCTACCATCCCTCTGTAAATATTAACACCCCATGTCAGCGGGTTGTTGTCTCTCCCTCTGGAGATGACCCACATTCTCCTTGAAAGCATATTCCTTGATTTACCCCAAAGGCTTTTTTTTCTCTTGCGATAACCCCATTTCCCCCTGAATATGTATTTACTTTCCTAAATAAACTTCTGCCTATGCCTTTGACTGTCATGTTCTGAACTTCTTTTCTATCACTTATGCCAAGAACCCCACTGGTCCTCAGTCAAGTTCCCCCTTCTCTCTGGGAACTCCTTGGACCCTTCTTGAGGGACATCTCTTTTTCCATGTCAGGTACACAGTGATGGCTTAGCTTGAGGGTACAGAAGGGCAAATGTCTTCAGGAACAGCAGGCACCAGGCTGTGGCAGCAGGCACACAGTAGGTGCTTTATATATGCGTAAGTGAAATAGCATTCTGGGTCCCATCTGCTGTTGAGGTTCGACCTGGCTAGGTCAGCTGGATCCAGGCTTGAGGGGAGAAGAGCCCACCGAGTACACATGCTCCAGGCTGACATCTGGGCTGGGCATGTAGAGACTAAGGAGAGGCACCGGCCAGCCAGCCCTTCTTCCTGGTTGGAGCAGATGGACATGGATGAGCTTTGTACCAGGGCAGTGCTGAGTATTGCTGTCAGTCTGTTCACTGTCCTCTCTGTGCACACAGCCACCCTCTGCCTGCTTCCCTATTGTGCAGAGTGGGAGAAGAGAGTCGAGTAGGGTGCAGCCTGAAAATCCTGGTGTGCTGTGGCTGGATTCCTCTCCGCAGCCTGTGGGTTTTCCTTCCCCTTCCTCACTGGGTACCATCACCACTTCTTGTCTAGAAGCGGAGGCCCATGCTGCCCTGCCTGCTGAACTCCATCAAGGATCAACTGTAGAGTCTACATTACCAAGCCCCTTGCTTCCTCGAGTGAACCCTGTTTTTGCCTCTTGAGAGGGGAATGCCTGCAGGGATGGGAGCCGAGTTGGGTTTTCCCAGATGGTTTCCCCAGGTGCTGGAGTTGGAGGCAGAGACACCGCTTTGACCTTGAGCTTTCCATTTTCCCACTCTGCCTCCAGCAATCTCTATAACAGACCATGGCTTAATGTCTTTGTTGCAGTCACCTTTCTGGTTGAGGACTTCCCAGACAGTGCCTCGGGCCTTCCTTTGTTGGTTTGGGTGATTTCTTCAGGATATTAAGTGCTTTTGCCCAGGGGTGAGGCTGAGCTAAGAGAGGAGAGATCCTGCAGCATCTGTGCCACACTTATTGAGAGCTTTTTAGAAACCCGGCACCTTGCTTGGCACTGAGGAAGCTAAGGTAAAAGACACAGTCTCTACTCCAAGGATCTCAGAGTCTTGTGAGGGAGACAGGCCTGTCAATAATTAAGACAATGTCTTGAGAGTCTTGTGAGAACCGCAGGCTTTGTTTGGAGCCAGCACTTGCCAGCACACACCACTAAGGCTGGGCAGTTGTTTAAGCAGTGACCATGGGCCCTGAGCTCCTTGGGGGCTTCAGTCACCCGCTTGTCCTCTGTTGTCTCCTAACCTCTGGAAGGCTCAGGAGGAAGCCCCCAGAACCCAGATCCAGCCTTTGGCCAGAGTCCATTTTGTTCTGAGTTTGGTGACAGACCACAGAGAAGAGGGTTTGTGACCTAGAAAAGAGGGGCCCAAGGAAGGCTCTCAGAAGGCAGAGACATCTGGACTGAGTTCTGGAGGATGAGGACTGAGGAGGTTGTGTCAATCAGCATCTCTCCTGGGCGCTCTCTTTCCTGCCTATCTGTCCCTTGACATTGAACCTTAGCCCTGTCCCAGACCTGTGACAGTTCTTCTCCACTGGAGGATGGGGCCCACCTAGTCTCAGTGTCAAGGAGGGGCTGTGGGAATCCCTGCGGGGCCTGAACACTCAATGAGTGCAGAACAGAGCTCAGGGTGAGAGGAGGGCAAACAAAATAAATAGAATGCATCCATCTTTGTTGTCAAGGAATTTATGCTCTCATGAGGGAAGCCAGGCAAATAATGCTGAGACTCACAGGTGACAGGATCACATACTTATATCAGCAGCCACACAGAAATAATTCCCCGGTAATTACAGGGTGAGGCTGGGATCACTGAGGGACTCTAACTGGGTGGGGATGGGTGGTTTGATAAAAGCTTGCTGGAAAGAGGAGGATGCTGCAGATCAGAACCCCAGGAGGAAGTGCTCAGCTCCACAAAGGTTCACTCACTGGGCTGGGACAGGAGCATGGCTCAGAGAAAGCTGGAAGGAGCAGATCTGGGCAGTCCATGGTACTTTGTTCGGCTGACTGGTAAAGTGCAGGCTGAGTTACAACAGGTGGAGGAAGCCATGAGTGGAGTTGGGCAAGGGCGTGGAGGGCCAGGGTCTCATGTTGCATGCCTGTCGCTGCCTCAGCCACTACACCTACAAGCAGGGTTCCTCTCCCTGCCACCGTGGTGGCCCCAGCTCCCGACTTTCATTCCTGTACAATGCAGTAACCACGTTTCTACTTGGAGGGGAAAACAAACATTCTTTGAGCTCTAGCATATTCCAAGCAAAGTGTTAAGTCTTTTACCAACACTATTTTAATCCCCCTTTATAATGACTCCCTGAGGTTGATGTCACTATCCCTGTTGTACAGATGGGTAAATTGAGACCCTGGTCACTCATCAGTGACTAGTGGTAAGTCAAGCCCTGTGCTGACTCCAATGCCCATCATTTTTTTCTCTACATCAGACTGCTTCCAAAAGTCCAAGGAAGAACAGGCATGATGATTCTAGGCAAATCAGTTACTCCGTCTCCCTAAGTGGCTTGATTTTTTAACTCTTCTGTGATGGAAGAATGAGAGGATATTGGAATGAGTGGAATGAGCATCACAAAAGCCATTTATTATCCAAAGTACATGTATGAAGACATGAATTGGTGTGAACATACTTTATATACAACCAGAGATATGAAGAATTGTGCTGTATATGTGCAATAAGAATTGCAATGCATTCCACTGTCATTTATTTTAAAAAAATCAATTAAAAAATTTTAGAAAAGCCATTTATTTACACAGGTCCCATTAGTGGTTTCTCTTTTTCTCTCAGCTCTAATCTGGATTCGAATCTCAGGGAAGCATCTAATTATGCAATGGGTGGGACAGAGGGACCAGGTAAATTAAGAGTCTGTAGCTCTTTATCCACACCCCCAAACCTGCCCCAGTTACAGATTTCCCTGAAGGCTTTGGACTTCTCAATAACGTTTTAGTTTGGTGTGAGAGGCATTTGTTAGCCATCTGGTGGTCTTGTACCTGTGAAGGACACGTTCAATGTCACCTTTGAGAAAGTGGAGCCTACAGCAGGTTAGAACACAGAGGCTGGAAGCTGAACAGTCTGCTCAGAGTCATTGAATGCTTCCGAGTGCGGGTCTTTCTTAGAAGCTGAAGAAATAAAAGAGACAAGGCTAGTTTCTAGAAATAGCAGGAAGGAGGGATTGGTAGGACTTGAATCTAAGAGAGTACAGAATGTACAAAGGCCTTTTGGGAAGATACGGTTGATAGATGGTACTTCCATTGTCCTTCTGGATAGTGTGTCCATGGCAGACATCACTAATAGATCACAGCATTTCCCTGCTCAACCACAGACTCCTTCTTCACACAGCAGTTTCCATTAGCTCTTGCCAACCCACAGGTATTGTTCATATGTTGAAATCTACTCACCGTTGTTGCTCTCTGTTTCGAGTCAGGAGGACTCAGAGGGATCAGTTTGGGAGAGTTCAGGAAATGAAGAGTGAACTGTTCTGTCTGTATTTGCTCTTAGGAGTCAAGGAGAATGTGCACTGTGGAAAAAAGAACTACAGGACAAGGGAGAGGTTAGGCGTCAAGGGTAGAGCTTTAGAAGTGGAATTAATCTCTAATTAGGCAGTAATTAAAGTCATGTGAATAGAGATGCTTTCCAAGAGAGTGAATATATGGGGGAAAAGAACAGATGGTTTATTGCTGGAGGGAAGGAAACTGGTCCTGACACTGCAGCAAGGGAGAGAAGAGTTAAGGAGAGAAACCTGCATTTCCTTCACTTGGGTGAGGAAGACCATCTCTCCAGCCCCCTAAATGCAACCCAGTGGAACCTTCAGAAATTCCGAGTCTGGTTTTCTTCCACACTCTGAGGGATAATGTAACTAATTCCTCCCTTTTAGGTCCCAGATACAACCAGTGTTTTATTAAAAAAGCTGGCCTCAGAGCCTGCCTCCCTCCTGCAGTCCCCACTCCATAACCCTCTGCAGCGCCCAGCCCAGCCCACACTTCCTTCTCCAGGTGTGACTTTCCCCTTCTCTGCGACTTGGTCACATCCCGTCTTACTGTGCACAGAGGAGAGAACCAAATACCACAAATGTGATCTTGTCTTTCTGATGGTTACCTTGACTAATCACTCTGACACTCTCAGGTTCTGGGATAATTATTCCTGCAAACTCAAGGACTCCCTTTCCTCCCAGTGACCTGGAATTACCCTCTAACAATGAAAATGCCCTGAACCTTGGAGCGACTTTTTTTGCATTAACTCGGAGGCAGAGTTGCAGTGAGAAAATCTACCCTTTAAATAGGGGAAAATATTGCCCTCATAAGTCTTTATGCAGTGCACTTGAGCTTAATGCCCACTTACCAATTCGCCTTTATAACTTCCATATTGAGTGAATTAAGTCCTCCATGCGGGTAGTTATTAAAGAAGTGATAAGTGCCTTATAATTCAGTAAAGGGTGGCCTGGCCATTTCATATTTTCCTAAGGAAATTGGCCACCCAAAGGACAATACTCTCAGAACCCCTGGGGCCAGCTGATATTAGGCACAGAACTCACACTATTGGATTATTTTCAAGATAGCTGCTCTGGCCAGGACTAAACTTTACTTCTTGCTCAGCTTTCTCCTTCAAGGCCTATTGAGTAGGAATGGTCTGAATCAACATCTTCTTTCCTGTCTCAGGGTCTTTCTACTCTTGACCAAAGAACCCTTTTCTCTTTTGTTTTGAAGTTAAGATGTCTAGTAGAGTCTGGAAGTTTTATAATCAACATTGTCTGTCTCTCATCTGCACAGAGAAGGAGTCTTTCTCTTAAGACCGCAAGAATTTCAACCCTCTGACCCCAACACCTTGGGCACAGCTTGCTTCTTTCTATCTCATTCTCTTCAAATAGTTGGAGCAAGTACTGGTTCCCATCAAAACCTTGGAGACCATAGCTATTTCTTGACCTGCTGCAAGTTTGCAGTATTCTGAGGAGGGACAGTCATTTATTAGTTTGTTCGTTTAAATTTCTTCTGTGTATCAGGAACTGGGCTGACAGCAAGACAGACAGGTCACCTGCCTTTGTGGGGCTTGCATCCCATTAAAAAAGAGACACAACACACAAGTGAACACTAGGTGAGATATCAGAGTACCTGGCAAGTGATAAGAAAGAAATGTCCAGGGTAGCGTTTCTCATTTTTGGTACTATTGACATTTTTGATTGGATAGATTTTTGTCATGGGGCCTGATGTGCATTGTAAGATGTTTAGAAACACCCTTGGTCTCCACCCACCTCCAGACCCTACTAGACAGCTTAGCTTCCAACCAGGACACAAAGGGGTCTTTGATCAAGGGTGAAAAGATCCTGATGCAGGAAAGGAGACACTGATTCTGACCCCTTCCTCCCCATTGGGCCTTGAAGGACAAAGTCTGAGCAAGAAGAAAAGTTTCGTCCTGGCCAGAGCAGCTAGCTTGAAAATAGTCCAATAGTGTGAGTTCTGTGCCTAATATTAGCTGGCTCCAGGGGTTCTGAGAGTATTTTCCTTTAGGTAGCCAATTTCCTTAGGAAAATATGAAATGGCCAGGCCACCCTTTACTGAATTATTTGCACCTCCCCAATAGTGACAACCAAAAAAGTCTCCAAACATTGACAAATGTCTTCTGAGGTGAGACACAATCCACCCCTGACTTGAGAACTGTTATTCTATTAGCACGTTATAGAGAATGGCTGTAGCTAGGTTGGTCAAGGAAGGACTCTCTTTGAGGTGGTGACATTGTAGAAGAATCCTAAGCTGAAATCTTGACTGAGGGAAATACCAAATTCAAAGGCCCTGAGAGGAGAGAGAAAGAGCTTGATACTTTGGAGAACAGATAGGACACCATCGATGTGGGAGCCCAAATGAGTAAGAGAATGGCTTTATTTGTGTTGAAAGTGGAGTGGCCCGAGCCACATCATGTAGGACTTTGCTGGCTCTGGTGGATTTTAAATTTTATCCCAAATGCAAGTACAGGGGACGTTTGTTTATTGGTTGGTTTATTTTAGTGTGGGAGAGCATGTCCAAATTTATCATGTGTCTCAAAAGCTCATCCTTGCTACTTAGAGGACAGCAGCAGTAGTGAGGTGATGCTGTCTGTGGAGATGGTCTTGAGATGGTATGGATATTGAGAGTGGAGGGAGGAGAGAATCGAGGATGGAGCTTGGCTTGGACAACTGAATGGCACTGGTGCCATTTACTGAGACTCAGTGTGAGGAAAGCCAGGGTTGGTGTCGGATCTGCTGAGATATCAGGTAAGAGTCTGGAGTGAGGAAGAAGGTCTGGCTAGAGGCACACATTTGGGTGCTAGCAGCACAGATGGTGTTCAGAGCGAAGCACCCTGGTGAGGTCACCTTGGCCAGGGAGGGGGGAGGTGAAATAATGAGCCCCAGGGTGAGACCTGGCAGTCTCTAACACTCAGGGATCAAAGAACACAGGATAAGCAAAGAAGGAATATCCAGAGAGTTGAAAGAAACCCAGGAAAGTGTGCAAATAAGAACACCAGAAAGGAGAGAACGTTTCAAGGAAGAAAGAGTGGTTAGCTAGGCAAAAGGCCACCAGGAGACTGAGTAACTGGACATCTAAGAGGTGTCTATTCAATTCACCAACATGGAAATCACTGGTGGCCTTGACAATGTAGTTCCTTCAAAGTGGAGAAACAGAGGGAGATGAGGAAGTAGGGCCTACAAGTGTAGACAATCCCTTTTAAAACATTTGCCATAAAGTGGGGTAGGGACATGAGTTGGTAGCTGGAGAAGGAGACGGAGTCAAGGTGATTTCTTTTTTAGATGGGCTGTACTGGAACATGTTTCTACACTGATGGGAAAATAGAGTAGAGAGAGGAAGTGAGCAGAGAGGAGGAGAAAAATATGAATGTGTTCTTGAGAAGGTGAGAGGGGACCAGGGCAAGAGGAGATCAGAGTTGACAGCTAAATGCTTAAGTTCTGCCCTTGATCCCTTTGGAGGTTCATTTGTTCATTCATCCACTCAGTTGTCCCTGAGCATTTGCGCAGCACTGGAAGAAAGAACCCCTGGTCATTGCCCTTGGAAAACTCATGCTGTGCTGAAGGCCATGGTCATGCAGGGAGGGGAAAATGGAGAACATGTGCCAAGGTGCCAAGGACATTCCTGTCTACGCCTTGTTTGGTGCAAGGGTGCCCCTCTCCATTCACATTCCTGACATTGTGGGCTTCAGACTGAGACTGTCCTTGTAGGAGTCATGTTTATGGGCTTTGAGGGCTATGGAGTCTGTCATTTCCTCTGTTGCTTTGCCCTATTGAGATTTCTCCAGGATGTTGTTCCTGGCTGAGAAGTTCAGTGGTGTACTGTAGGCCACAACCCTCTTCAGAGATCATCCCAGTGCTTGTGGGGACAGACCAGAGCTTTGGGCTGTTCAGGGGGATGAGGACAAGGGCCATGCAGGTGCTGAGCATGGACACCGTTTAGGAAGGAGGTAGGGCAACTGGTTGGCTACTGGGCACTCACCTGGATGGCTGTGCAGGTGTGTGCATATCCTGGGGTAGCTGTCCCTATTTGAGATTCTGGAGGTCAGTATGCATGAATAAGACAGTTATGGTCCCTATTCTCATGGATTATGGCTCTATTATAGAGACCTTGAGAACAAACATGTAATCAAATAATCAAATAAGACAATTACAGATGGCTATTAAGGCTGTGAAGGACATAAACAGTGGCTTGTGCCAGAGAGAAACTGGAGGGGATGGGGACATTTTGCTAACACAGGATGGGTCACAATAGGCTTCTCTGAGAAGGTGATTTTTTTTTTTTCTTGGTGCTACTAGGGATTGAACCCAAGGTGCTTTACCACTGAGCTACATGTATACTCAGCCCTTTTAATTTTTTAGTCTGAGACAGGGTTTTGCTAAGTTTTCAAAAAACTAGCCTTAAATTTGCAATTCTCCTGCCTCATCCTTTCAAGTTTCTGGGATTACAGGCATGAGCCACTGTGTCTAGCTGAGAAGGGGATTTAAAAAAAATATTTCTTTTTTAGTTGACAATGAATCTTTTGTTTTATTTATTTAATCTTAGTACCAATGAATCTTTTGGTACTAATTAACAAACCCAGGGCCTCACACATGCCAGGCAAGTGCTCTACCACTGAGCCCCAGCCCCAGCCCAAGAAGGGAATTTTTGAGTGGAGACCTGAGGGATTGGAAGGAGCCAGAGAAGTGGGTTTCCTGTAGACAGTCCAGCTGGGAATATGCCTGGTGCATGTAAGAAACTGAAGTCAGGCTGGTGCTGCTGGACAAGGGGAGTGCGTCCAGAGAAAGGACCTTGGTGGCCAGCCCAGGAAGGACCTTGGGACACAAACCATGATGTTTGGAGCTTATTTTAATCACAAAGGGAAGCCCTCAGAGGGTGTGATTCCTCTGGCCTAGAGGGAGTTGGAAGAAGGCAGGGAGCCCACTTAGGAGTCATGGTTGTTCTCTAGACAGGAGGCGGTGGCTACCTGGCACGCTGGTGTGTGGGAAAGCTGGGGTCATCATCCCACACCAGCCCAGGCAGCAGCAGTGAAGACAGAGAGAAGCAGGTAGACTGGGAAGGGTAGTGTGGCCTGGGCACAGGCTGGGGTTCAGGCAGAACAGCCTGGACTCCCCAGGGAACTGGTGGACTTGCAAGTGAAATCTTGCTCTGCAGTAGTGAGGAGGAGCGCCCTTGATCTTTTTTTGTGAGGACGCAGCATCTCAGCACCTGAGAAGCACAGGTGTGTACACAAACATTCCTTGTTTCTGGCATGAGCTTTGGAATTGATCAGGAAGCCGGCACAGATGCTGTCGTCTCCCATCTGTTCACTGCAGGATTTGAATGTTCCTTTCTTTGGTCCCAGGGGGTCCCAGATGCAGGACTGGTTCTCCACGGTCCTTGGCATGCAGCTGCTTGTACGCTGGCGTATTAATGTGCTGACATGCTGGGGTCACCAGCCCACGCTGCCCCTGACTGCCCAGGCTCTCAGGTCTGGATCCCCAGGCATCTAGTCCTCCTGCAACAGCTGTCAAGGGAAGGAGAGCTGGTGACTTGGCTAGCATGATCCATTGTGACCCCTCCCCAGCCTCCTGGATGCCTGAGCATGACAGAGCTGTTGTTCCAGACGGTTCGTTTATAACGCTAAACATATCAGATAATTGAAAGCTAATGCTGCTGTCTGGATCACTAGACATAATATACCCGGATAACGAATCAATTGCCTCATTGCACTATAAGGTTTCTAAGTCAAATGCACATTTTGGGTTTGTGCGTGAGCATAGGTGTGGGTATGTGCATGCTCGCAGGAAATGGAATTCCAGGCTCATTTCCCAGTACCCTGCTCTATACTTTAGTTCAGGACTCCCTCAAAGAACAGGATGCAAGTGAGAAGGTGAAGGTGGGGGAGCCGCTCTAGCAGGAAACAGTCTGGGGAAAAGGTCTACCTGTATGCGGCCTTGTTTTCCAATCTTGAGTTTGTGTTGGAGGTGTTGGGTTCATATATGAAAAACGATGGGAAACCCCAGTTTCAGTTCCCTTCTGGCAGGATGCAACTCCAAGAACAGGTATACTGTAGTGATATAGGCACATCCATGATTATAGCAGCACGAGTCTCACTAGCCAAATTAAGGAACCAGCCTAGGTGTCTGACAGTGGATGAACAGATAAAGAAAAAGTGGTGTATATACACAATGGAGTTTTATTCAGTCACAAAGCAGAATGAAATAGATGGAATTTGAGAGCATTATGTTAAGCAAAATAAGCCAAACTCAGAAAGGGTTAAATATTTTCTCTAGAGAGAAAAAAAAAAGGGTGGGGGGAATGGTGGAAGGGAAATCTCATGAAAATTTGAGGGAGATCAGTAGAGTAAAGAAAGGGATTGAGGGGGAGGGGAGGAAAAGTTGAATCACTGGGGAATGAAATTGACCAAATTCTATTGTCCTTTTCTGTTGCATGTGTGAATTTGTAACGAGGATTCCCACTATTGTGAATAATTAAGATGCACTATTTAAAAAAAGGAGGACAGAGGCTGAGCATAATGTTAGTGGAGAACACTTAGGTACCACCAGGTAAACGTGAATCATGACTTTCATCTCCAGGAAAACTTCACTTATCTGGCAACTTCAATTACCCAGAAAGAAGGTGTGAAACAAAGCAGTAAGAAAACAAGGACAAATATCTACCTAGGTGTGCACGACGTATTGTCTGCATGCGTACATGCGTGTGTGCGTTTGTATTCTTTTATATTCTTTCAGACCCTGACTTAGATTGTATTACACTTACCACAGCAGCATTGGGATTTGCTGTGATGGCACTAGTGACGCACGTTGGCACTCAACTGGGGACTTAGACATTGCCTTCTCTAACCCTCCTCTCTACCAGATTTCTTCTAATGAAACTGAGGACTGGAGAGGATTGAGGAGCCAGCCTATAGGCATCCAGCTTCCAATGTCATCTCCAGGTCAGCCTGCCTGAAGGTGCCAGCTCTTAGCCACTGTACTTCAAGAGGCTACAGAGGAGACTGGTTAGAGCACAGTGGAAGGAAGGAAGGGCCCTGGGGGCAGTTGTTTAAGAGGCGATGGCCCACAGCCTCATATAAAAAAAAAAAAGAGCCAGAAAATTGTTAAAGATAGATGCAATAACCATTAGGGTCAGAAATTATATGAGGGTCAGGCCATTTGGGGTAGCGGGACTTGTGTGAATCTCTGAAAACTTGACAGTGTAAGAGCCCACCAGACTAGTTAGGCTGGTCACGATGATGTAGGGCTACAAGGAAAATGGATATCATGTTCTGTCCACCGGGCTTAAGAAGGCAAAGGGGTGTATAATATATTTTAAGGGCAAAAAAAGAAACATCCAGGAAAGAGGTTGCAAATGCAAAGGTTTTGCACTTAAATTTAGTTGTGTGGAAAATTTGGATATGAAGAATAGCTCATTAACAGCAGTGAGAAGTCACAGTGAAGCAATGTGACAAGCAAGGGAGGAAAGGGGCAGGATTGGAAAAATGGGTCTTCCATGTCTACAGGAAGGAGGAGGAAAGGATGCTCCTAAGTCCTACTAACCAAGCTTCTCTCTTTCCAAGTGCCCACGTGACCAGCTAGGGCCTTCCCGGGGAAGGGTACCTTGTCCCTCTTGTGGGCTGCCTCACCTTCATTCTCTCAGGCGAGATAACAGCAGACATTTCAGTGTCCTAAAGTTGTCTGTCTTGAGAAGGCATAGACATTCAACAGTCAATCTTGGAGGCCTAATCCACTCTTAAACATATCCACTTGACATGTTTTTAATTAAAATATGGACCTCACAGTCTGTGCCATCTAATTTTTAGATGCGAAAAGATTGCCAGTTCATTTCCATATTGGACCAAGCAAAACAGAAAGAGGAAGAGAAAGCTGTGGTACAAAAGTACAACCTAATTTATTCTAGCACAGAGGGTTTTTGTGTTCTCTGTGGATGTATCAATTAATAATTTATGCCATGTCCTATTCCAAAAATGGGTTTGAAGCAGGAACCTGTGGCCTGGGGTCTCTGGGGCTCCGTGTAGCTACTGTGAATCAAGGAGAGTGGCTCTGTTTCTGGAGATTCTTGAATACTTCTAAAGAGGCTCTGCCTAGCCATCTCCTCACTCCCTCCCACTCGAGTCCACCAGAGGCATCGTGTTCTTTGATCACAAAGGTGCTCACTGACTTCACCAGGGTTTCTGAGCTGCAGCCCAAAGCCCGGCTCTGGAGGTTGATATTGTACCTCACTTCCTCCCTCTTTCTGGAAAAGGGGTGCATCAAGACTCTTGGCAGGGTAGCAATTCTGTGGTGTAATGGCAAGAAAACGGGGACAGGACATTAGATTGGCTCTATGGATGGAATATTTTTCATTTCTGCAGAATGAAGAGTCCTGGGGAATTCAGGAGAGGAACCTTTCAGTGGAGGAGAAAGGCTGTTCAGTGTAGCCCTTCCAGAGACTGTTATTGCTTCTGGAATGTGTAGCCTGCCTTGGGGCACAGCCCAGAGGGTCTGAGAGCCCCTCATTTTCCCTCAAGTAATGCCCTTGACTTGATAGTGTCATGGAAACCATGGCTTTGTGTTTTTTTCTCTTACCTTGGACTCAGTGACCTAGAAGCAGGCTTCTTTGTTTTGGCTTGAGGCCTCCTAGTGTTTGCTTGTGCAAAGCAGTCATTTTCAAAATTGATGTCATCTTAAGCCCTGGGACTCTTGCATCAATGTTGATCTTCGGCAGAAGCTGGATGTAATAAGGCAGGGCCTCTCCATCTCAGAGCTGTGAACTTCTGGGGCCAGTAGTTTGTCATGGGCTGTCCTGTCTGTGGCAAGGTGTTTAGCAGCATCTGTGGCCTCTACCCACAAGATATTAGTGTTACTCTCTTCCCCCAGTTGTGGCAACGAAGCATGTCTCCAGACATAGCCAAAGGTCTTCTGGAAGGCAAAATTTCCTTCTTTTGAAGATCACTGTGTGAAGACCTTAAAGTAGGGGCTGTTGATTTAGAGCAGGAGAGGGATACTGGTGTGCCACCTCTTGACTCTCTCTCCACCCCTCCTCTCCCTGTCCATGGTTGAAACAGGGACATCCAGATGGAGAACTGGGCTGCAGGTCTGTGGGGTCAACCAGCGTCATGCACTCTGCCACATTCCCATCGCTGTTCTGAGCTCTTCTGCCTTCTCGCTTGCACAGCAGGAGTGGGTTTGTGAGAGGCCTTTGCAGGGGAAGCTGGTCCAGCCTGTGGTTCTGGAACAGAGCACTCAGCTGTGGCTCTGCACAGGGTTCAAGTACCTGACCTTCCTTTAAAAATGTATAGTTATTGATGTTTTTCAAATGACACACACACACACACACAAAAATACTCTATGGAAACAACTGGAACAACCCAGAAAAACACAGAAATGGAGGAGACATATGTCATTATACTAGACAGAGAATCCACTCTACTATTAGCAAAAGCAAAACAGCTGGGCACGGTGGGTGGCACACACCTGTAATCCCAGAGACTCCAGAGGCTGAGGCAGGAGGCAGGAGGATCCTAAGTTCAAGGTCAGTTTGTGCAATTTAGCAAGACCTATCTCAAAGCAAAAAATAAAAAGGGCTGGGAATGTGGCTTAGTGGTAGAATGCTCCTGGGTTCAATTTCCAGTGCAAAACACACACACACACACACACACACACACCCCAAACACCTTCCCTCCTCCTCTTCATTTATTTATTATATTTTGTAGAGCCACTTAAACTTGTGGCCTCCCTATTAGCACAAGCCAGCCAGCAGAGTTACCATAACTGACCCCTCTGGTCTGGTACCAAGCAGTGAGTCATAAGAAAACTTGGCAGGCGCCTGCTGATGTCATCTAAAATGGCTGCATCTTCACTGTTTCTATCCACCTTGAAACCTGCTCTGATGTGGCCATCGGTTGTTTCTTGACTCTGTTTATAAATTTCTGCACTAACAGTTTTCCTGGAGGTCATGAATGACAAGTTTCCCTCACCCTTCTGCCCCATGGGGTTTTTATCAATGATTTCTGAGAAATGACAACTTGCAGCAGAAGCATGATGCCATTTTTAGCTTGGAAACTGAGAAAAGATGGCTCACCTTCTCTACGGGATGAGAGGAAACCATCTCCGTGGCTGGTGCTTCCTGAGGACCTGTCCCACAAGGCCTCCTCAACATGCTCCTTCAGGCCTCATGTCATTCTCATGAGGCAGGTATTTTATTGGACCCATGTGACAGGGTCACATGGCACAGACAGGGGAAGTAACCTGGGTAGGGTCTTGTGGGTTGAGTCATCCTGGGGCGGGGCTGGGCTGGGCTGTGTGCCCTGGTAGCTAGACCCTACGTAAAGGTCACTGACCATTTTCTATAAAGAGCCAGAGTAAATGTTTCAGGTTTTGTGGACCACGCTGTCTCTGCAGCAACTGTCCAACTCTGTCATGACTTGAGAGTAGCCACAGACAGTGAGTATGAATGTGGAACTTTGAATTTCACTTAGTTTTCACAGGTCACAAAATATGATTCTTTTTTTGATTTTCACAAAAAATGTAAAAGCTTAATTCAGCTCTAGGCCTAGCAGACAGTGGGCTGGATTTGGCCCCTGGGCTGTGGTTTGCCAGTCACTTTTCTAGAGCCCCGGCTTCTAATCATGCTGTTGTTCTGTGGCTGTAAAACAAAATGCCATTTCCTGATTTAGGGAAACTCAGATGTTATCAGAAGAAATGGGAGCCATTATTTTATTTACCAGAGGACTCTTTGCATTGAGTTTGTTCATTTCCCCCCATATCTCAGTGTGCGTAAGGTGGGTAAGGGTCAGTTTGTGGGAATGGGGGTGTGAGGGCAAAATGAATAAAGTTTTAGAATACCATAATGATTGACAACTCAACCATCATAAAAACACATTTATAGAATGCTAATGTGGACAGAGGAAAAGGATTTCATCTATTTAAATAATTTGGTTGACAGCTACTTGTTGGGAGCAGATCCTTACAGGAAACTGGGTTCCCATGTATGAATGGTACTCTGTACAAACACTGTGATCTAATTAGTAATTGATGTGACCATGGCCCAGGCAATATGCTGGGGGGACTTGGTGGTCAGGGAGTTCTACCTCCCCTCCCTGGCCATCCTTTTCATCTGAAATGTTGCCAAGATCCCTACCTTGGTGGGACCAGACCAAGCAAACTGCCCTGCAGTCATAAGACTTCCAGGGAGAAGACTTTGAATTTGGAATCCAATACTATCCTGTCCACCTGGTCCATGTCCCCAGCAGATGCCAGCGTCTCTGGCTGGTCAGCAGGGTCTCTGGGAGAATGTGGTACAAAACAGGCTCTCGGCATCCCTTGTCACTGTGTGGTTCTGAAATGCTTCCAGAGGCCCTGGCAGCCACAGCCCTGCTGCTTTCTTGGCTCTGAATAGACTTGGTGGCAGATGGCAGAGCCATGGGTGTGGTGAGGCTGGAGAGGAGACGTCTGGGGAAGGTGGCTGTCACTTTTCTGGCCTGAGTGTGCCTTGAGTACCTCTGTCCCAGGGTGAACTGTCACCTCTCTGTACTCTTCACTGAGATGGTACCTAGACCTCTTGGGCACTGACCAGAGGGTCTAATCCTGGAGGGAAAGGTGGACAGTGGAAGGCCTTTCCCTGAAATCTTTTGATTCTCTGGG
The DNA here is from genome assembly GCF_001458135.2 of Marmota marmota marmota. Taxonomy (NCBI): domain Eukaryota; kingdom Metazoa; phylum Chordata; class Mammalia; order Rodentia; family Sciuridae; genus Marmota; species Marmota marmota. The sequence continues at coordinate 6,505,760 of NW_026000196.1, forward strand.
GACAGCAGGAGTGTATGGACATTTGCTTTTCACATGGCTTTAGAGCCAGAAAGGCCCTTGGTAATCAATACGGTAGCAATGATTTTCGACCTGGGGACCCCCAGAATTGCAATGAGCGGGGTTTGTCTCTAGCATTTTTGTCAATGTGAGGAAACCCAGAAATGAGACTCATACCTTTGAACAGCCTTTTCATGTTAATAACGTTTTCCAAGTTTCTTGGCTTTGGGCTGGAATTTAGGCACCAGATGAATTAGCTCTGGCTTGTGTCTGTTATTGAAAAGCTGTGCTTAACAGCAATTTATATCTCTGATTAATAATCTGAGGTGAATTAATTATTACTTAATATATGTAGTGTGCTTGCTAGATACAAACCTCCTTAAACACGAGGTCTCTTGGGGGAAAGCTCTAGAAAGACATTGAAAAGGCGAGGAAATTGCTGATCTAGTGCAACCCTCTCCTGTTACAAATGAAAAAATGAGAGACCCCAAAAGCTTAGAGCACTTGCTCAAAGCCACTGAGACTTAAGTCTCAGAGATAAGGCTCAAATGTGACTTCTAGACTACTCGTTCCTCACTCTTTTTATAAATACTATAGTGCTGCACTGGTCTTAGGGAGCTTCCTCCTCTCTGGAGTCAGCGCAGCCAAATCGAATCATTGGTTTTCTTGGGCTGCAGGTTGGATTGGGCTGTAGTCACTGTTAGTGTCCGGTCCCTGGTGGGTGCCTGAGCCAGGAGTGTGTTTGGCTGAGCTTTTCTACCCAGAAGCTATGCCCACAGGCAAGCCATACCCTCCTTTTTATAATCCATGTTATTTGTATTGTTTCTATGGTCAGGAGCTAAGGGAAAAAATGCTTCCCTTAGGAAATTCTAAATAGGAAAAAAGAAGGAAAGGAGACAGAGGGAAACTGAGTCAGGAAGGACAAGCAGGGAGGTTGGGTTTCATGTCTCTAAAAAGTAGATTCTTTCTGGAGCTAAGAGGGAGGTGCCGAATGCTACATCCGTGGGCCAGGCCCTTTGAGCCCACGAGTCCGCTTCATTGTCACAATGAATTCCACCACACAGAGGAAGAAACTGAGGCTCAGAGATATTGGTGGCTTGGCAGAAGGCCCAGCTTGCATTTGACCCATCCAGGACTCCAACTCAGTCATTGCTGTTGCTCCGGCCGACCTGACCCTTGCCTCTCCTTCCTTGCAGACACATAGAGAACTGGCGCAGCCTGCACACTCTCAATGCCGTGGACATGGAGCTCTACACTGGACTCCAAAAGCTGTGAGTATGCCAGGCCACGGACAGGGCCTCTTGCTGTGGCAGGGGTGGAATGCCACCTGTCTGATTTTGCAAGGGTGACAGTCAAGGCAAGCCTGCGGTCTGCTTTCCCCACTGTGGGTCTTAATGGGAGGGTTGGCACCACCCACTTAGACGATGTCAGGGGCCATTTTCCTCATTCCCTCACCTTTCACCTTAGCCCAGAGAGCCCGGAGATTGTGTGACCACACCCTGAAATTAGGATTTCAAAGCAGACCCTGCACCCAGGCCTGCTGAGCTAGAATTCTTTCCTTGATCTTGAAAAAATCTAGTGCTAGATTTCCCATACACCTCCTCCAGGGGACTTCGGAGCTAGAGACTATTGGGGAACCAGGGTAGGGACAACAAGAAGGCACAGGGAGGGTTGTAGCCCTGTTGTTGCTGAATTGGAAGGAGCTCCTGTTCTTGCCCACTGATCAGGATGGGTAGAGGGCCATTGCCAGCTCTGCCTGCTCATATCCCAAGTCCTAAACCAGGTTCCCAAAGGGTGTGAGCCCAGAGGCCTCTCACCGAGACCTGCAGTTAGGCCAGGGATGCAATCAGGGATGATTGGTGATGAAGAGATGCAGAAAACCCTTAGGGGTCTGAAATCCTGCAAACCCCCACTCCTGGAGCTCTGCTGATCTTCTTTTTCTTCTTGCACAGGACCATCAAGAATTCAGGACTCCGGAGCATCCAGCCCAGGGCCTTTGCCAAGAACCCCCACTTGCGCTATATGTGAGTAGAGGTGGGCAGCAGGGAGCAGGTGGGGGTGCACACATGGTGACAATTCTGGGCAGCAAAACTGGAGACCTGAAATCTCGGTCTGGTTTTGCTACTGGATGCTATTGGGCAATGCCCTTAACTTTTTGGAGCCTCCAGTTTTGTCTCTTAAAATGGATTTGATAACGACTAAGATTCCTATCAGAAGGAGAAGTCTAAGACCTGAGATGAGAGGGAGGATCTCCTGGCTTTCAAGTTTGTATACACTTTTCATGATGACATTTGCATTTGCACTTCCAAGACCATGTTAGATCCATAATTGTGTGTGTGTGTGTGTGTTGGAGTTGGTATTGGGGGGTTGGAGGAAGAGAGAAAGCAAGACCAGACCAAGTGTGTCTAGATAAATTCTAGGTTCAATGGAAAAGAGCTCAGAGAAGTGGAGACACCTGTATAAGTTAACAGGACTTTGTTTGGGACAAGATGTAGGTTACCCATCTTTGGGTGGGGTTCCTGTCTGTCTGTGCTTCTCTCACCCAGTCTCTCCCCTCTCTGCTTCGTCTGATTGGTGAAATGGCTTCCTTAAGGGTTGGGTCTGGCTAGATTCTAGTGGGGGTTGAATCACCAGAGCTTGCTGCTTCCTCTTCAGGCCTAGTCCTGGACTGATTGATCTCAGGATTCAGTGGGAGCCTGCCATTCCTGGGAAGGAGGTGACTGATCAGGGAAACACACCAACTCACCGCATCCCATCCACAGGGGCATGCTTGTTGTCTAGGTCATCTCTCCCTCACAGACTTGCCTGGACATCCAGTGGGTGTGTTCCCAAAGAGCAAAGATTCTGCAGGAAGCAGGTGGGGTGAGTCTAATGCATTTGGGGGAGAAAACAGAGAAGGGCCATTCAGACTAGTCTTTCCTTTGGCCTCTGGGGAGTCTTACTGATAATTGGCATTTGATAACTGGAAGGGCAGCATGGCTGGCTAGAAATCTCTTATGAAGAGTCCATGCTTCCAAGGGAAGCTGTTGGGAAGAGGAGGGCAGGGTAGGTGGTGAAAGGGTAAAAGATCCTAGGGAATTATGGTGGGGGAGTTGCTTTCTCTTCTGGAGAGTCCTGGTCTTACCCTCAGGCCTCAGTGTATTTTTCCAAGCAGGTTGTTAGTTCTTAGTTTGTTTATCATTTAAGGCCATCTCTGCTTTCTGATAAACTTTCTTTCCTTCCTCTGAAAATAGAAAGCTCTATGACCATTGCTTAGGGCCAGATGTATTAGCTATAGGGGCCAAACCTCCCTTTCAACTGTCTAATTTGCTTCCTACCCCCTTGCCCTGCTTTAGTCTCTGTGGCATGAGTCACCTGATGTGTTTTCTTTGCAGCTGTAGGAATAGCTGGGACCAAAGGAGGGCCTTGGACCAGATGTTCCAGGTGTTTATTTTATTGGGGATTTGAGTTTCATTGTGTAAAACATCCCAAGGGAAAGAGCTTTTGACATCTGAGAAGTCTCTCTTTTCATAGTAACTCATACAAAGGTCACAAAGCCACATGCCATGGCAGGCCAGGTGGGGACAGGCTGGGGACCACATGTCCCCTCTGAAGAGTCAGCCAGTAAACATATCCAGCTGACTGCTGCCACTAGGAGGTGGAGGCCCAGTGTCCCAGACCTTGCTGTTTTGTCAAATGAGCTGGTGGTGATCCAGTTAAAGTACTCAATTTTTTTAAAAAACATTTATTTATTTATATATTTATTTATTATCAAATCTCTGGTTGTAAAAAAGTACTCAATTTTTAAATGCTGGCAACTAAAACCAAGCCCCTTTAACTCCATAGCCCCCCAAAAAACTACTCCTTGGATAAAATATGGCATGCAGAGTGCTCATTTGTAGCATAGGGTCGTATTTAGGGGAAGTTGGCTATCAGTAGGGGAGAAGATTTGTCCCCTTGGAGGACAGGGCCCAGATGCTAGACCTTCTAAGGGATGGTGTTACCTGAAGCTCTCATGGCTTCAGGGCTCATCGTGTTTTTCTGGGCCACCAAAGTGGGAACAGGGGTGCATTTTGGACTATGGGTGTCTCTCAGTGGCAGGTTGTACCAGAATGTGTCTTTGGCTTGCCCTTGGGGTTCCCTAGAAGAGGGCTGTGACCTGACATCTCTTTTGGGATGGTTTGGGCTCTGTTGGTTGGTGGGCAGTGACAAAGGCTGGCTGGGCTTGCAAGATTTGCAAGGTGTTGTGGGCTGGGGGATCTTGTTGGAGCGGGTCCTGATGTTACCGGAGAACCTGCTTTTGACCTTGAGCCCTATTTTTCCTGGGCACACTGGCCACTCTTGCCAAAGTGCTTGTTTTGGGGGATCATTGAGAGGCATGGGTCACTATATTCCACCCCCATTTGGGTCTGGCTACCCACTGGGGGGTATCAGGATGCTCAGCTTGGTGGGAAAAGGTCAGTACCCAGTCAAGCAGCACTGATGACACCACAGGGACCCCAGAGAAGCCTGAGGGTCACAGACAGAAGGGTCAATAGGAGGAGGCTTATGATCTGGCTCCGTCCATGGGTTTTGTTTATTAACTTTTCCCATTTATGAAGACACACCCCAAATTCTGACTGAGTGAATTTCCCGGCAGCTTTGGGACATTTTCTCCTGGCAAATGGGCCAGGTTTCACTGCTGTCTCACAACATCTTCTATTTCTGTCTCCTAAATGCATTTACAAGTCTTCAGGCCCCAGCTGAGCAATCACAAGATGATCACTTACTCCAACACTAATTGCCAAGCCCTGGCTTGGTGGCTTTTTCTTTTCTTTCTTTCTTTCTTTTTTTTTTTTTTTTTAGGGTGATGGCTGAGAAGACTTTTCTTCTCCCCTCTGTACAGAATAAGACACAGGAAGTGATATCACTGCCGTCTGTACCCATGTCAAGTTATCTAAGGGTTCTGATTATGTCAGCTCTCCCTCACCCCAAGCCACCCCTAATATTAGTGTAATTCTTCCCCACACCAGAAAATGAGCTGCGGATGTTAAGGCCAGGATGTTTGCTACAAAGAAGGTTGAGATGAGGACCTAATTAGGACCTAGGGGCTTATTCCAACACTAGTGAGGGATGACCATCTCTTCTTGGCTACTTCAGTTTTCTCAGTCTTTTGTTGAATGTGGAAAATGAGGTATTGATTAATGTACACCCAGGAAAATCCTTTTTGAGAGACTAGAAGATTCTTGACCCTCATATTTAGATTAAGGATCCTTAAGGCTAAAGATTTCCCAAAACGGTCACTGGAGTAACTATTTGCTAATCTGCAAAGTGGGGCATAATGAAATAATGTTTATTCCAGGCATGGATGCAATAGTGATTAGATGACAGGAGCTTCATATAGCTCTTAGCCCAGTGCCTGGCAAATTGTTGAGTTCAGAAACGACAGTTGTTCATAATGAGAGCAATTATTACATTATTGCTGGTGGTGATAATAGGACCAAAGTGGAGGGATAAGGTTACCTGATGGCTGTCCTGGCCTCTTCTTCATTCTGGATTTCTGTCCCACAATGCAATTCATCTCTCTGTGACTGGAATATTCACATCTTCAATCTGTGGTGTCTTTCTTGCATATGGATGAATAAACCTGGAAAAATTTCTCTGTTCTCTTCGTTTAGTACCCCCTGCTCTGGACTCTACCTAGACCCCTTGGTGGGTACTGTGAGTTTCAGACAGGATCTGAGCAATGGCTGTGGATGAGTCGACAACTATCTTTGTTTCTAATTGATCAGAGACCACACCCACCAATACTATTGAACTTGGAATTTTCACCGAATCCCCTGAACTCCACTTCTGCAGCCGGTTCCTCTCTCCCTTTTTGGAGTTTTGTTTTCTCTGGCATGGCTCACACGAGACCAGATCTCTACTGTCTGGAGTCCTCATAGGTAGATAAATGCAGATGCCTGTCTCTGAGCTGCATATGGCACTTTCATCTTAGAGCACCCCCTGATTTTCAAAGTGCTTCATAATTCCCTCATTGAATTCTTATAATCACTCTGGGGGTAGCCTTATTTTACAGGCCAGGAGACAAGACCAGGAAGGTCTCATTTGTAAGTAGCAGAAGCAGGGTCCTCTGGTTCTCTTTCCAGGAATCTTTCTACCATGCCTATGGGCCAAAAGGGACAATCTTTTTTTATAGAAGGAACTACAAAACTAAATCCTAAGATGTTTAGAAAATTAAATTAAAAATACTAGTCTCCAAGTAGAAGAGGGCAAGACTAACTTGAGAACTTCCTATATGCTAAGATTCTGCAGATTTCTTACTTCTCACAGTAACTGTAAGTGTGGGCTCCTCTCTCCCCATTTTGAAGATGAGAACATTGAGTCTTAGAAGTTATGCTGAGTTCTTTTAAGGTCATACAATAAAGTAGAGGATCAGTTAGGATGTGGACTCTGGTCCTTTTGGCTCTGAAATCCAGGTAGTACTTTTATATCCCACAGTGTTTTTTTTTTTTCTCTATGGTTTTTTTTACAGCAAAAACTTCTTATGGGAGGGGTGGAGGTCTTTAAAGTTTTATTAGAGAGTTGCTGTTTCTTCTGGGGATTTCCACCATCCACCCTCAAAGAGCTCTGTTGAGAAAGCTCTGTTTAGTTTCTTTTTCTATTCAGGTCAAATCCTATAACAACAGTTACATTACAAACTGAGTATCTTTATTATGAAGGATTTCTTAGCATTAGCCTATGGCCTACTTATTTCCAAGAATATTTATTTATTTATTTATTTATTTATTTTTTTAAATTTTTTATTGTGGGTTGTTCAAAACATTACAAATTTCTTGACATATCATATTCCACACTTTGATTCAAGTGGGTTATGAACTCCCACCTTCACCCCATACACAGATTGCAGAATCACATCAGTTACACATCCATTGATTTACA
>NW_026000196.1:6516162-6527863 GCF_001458135.2 Marmota marmota marmota
CCTCTACCTTGCCAGCGCAGGGGGAGGGGGCGGCTCTGCCTCTCAGCAGGCCGCTGCTCCTCTTCTGCTGGTGGGTCGCAGGCCCGCCTACCTTACAGGAGTGATTGGAAGCTCTGTTCAGCCGTGGGCCACTGGGCCTTTTCTGCCGGTGGTCACCGTTCCGCCTACCTGGCGGGCGCTGGGGGTGGGGGGCGGCTCTGCCCCTCAGCAGGCCGCTGGGCCTGCTCTGTGGATGGTCACAGTTTCCTCCAAGAATATTTAATGTGAGATTCCAGAAAGCCAAAAGAATTTATTTAATCCCTTAGAGTTGGTGGTGGTAGAATGTCTCTTGAGTTCAGTTTCTTGCTCTTTTCAAAAAGCTCTGGGTGACAGATTGAGGTATTCCTCACTCTGTTCTAAGCAAACATGCACTTGATCTTCCACTGGGAGAGCTGGCTCCCAGCTCCAGATATGGGTGCAGGATCAGGCTGGGGGGTGGGGAATGTCCTGATTTGGGCACAGTTGTGTCACCTCTGCTAGTTCACAAGGAGAGAAAGTCAGCAATGCTAAGTGGAGAGGAGAAGAGGAGGTGGCTGGAGTCCCTACACTTTCAGGACACTGGCTGTGTAAACAGTTATTTCTCTTGAGATTATTGGGATGAAAACATGGTAAAATTGATTGGTTATGTACTGGAAATCACTCAATATCATTTCCCTTGGAATCATTTCCCCTGATTCCAGATTCTAAGATGATGTGTAGATACTATAACAGTAAACTTTTACCTCTCTGCCTGCTCCTTACCTCTGCACTGAGACTTTTCTCCGAGTCCCAAGGGTTCAGTGACTGGCATACTTGTCCCATTGCTGCTTCTCTACAACTGTTCTTCCGCTTCGGTTTTGCATGGAGGACTTGACCATGGAGTGCTCTAACATGGATGTTAAGGAACATGGGCTTTGAAGGTAGAAAGTCCAGGGATCAGATGCTAGATTTCTATATCCTAATGTTGGCCTTAGGCAAGCTACTGAACTTCTGTGAGTTGTGAAGGAAATGTAAGAGAGCTTCCTGTTTTGGGGGATTGCTCTGAGCCTTAAATAAGAGCATGCTTGGAAAGAGCTTAACACAGTGCATTATGAAAGATGACAGACTTCTCCCTTGCTCATTGGTCTCCAATTTCATAGAATCACAGATAGTTAAAGCTGGAAGGGGTCCCAGAACCAAACTCTCAACTTTATTTTCCTATCTCTGCTCTCATCTCTGCCCTTTGGATGCCTGCTTGACATTTCTGCATGGGTGGCTAAGACACACATCAAGCTTAACTTGGCCAAAATGTGGTTCTTGATTCCATACCCACTCCTCACTCCACGCCTGATCTCCCTCAGTGTGCCTTGATTCCAAAAGTGGTTCTAGCCACCAGGTTGCTCAGGCCCAGACCTTGGGAGTCATTCTTGACATTTTCCCTCTGCCCACCCTCCTCCCCTTCCACCATTCACTTCATGAAGTCCATAAGGTATTTTTGTATCCACCTGCGTCTCCACCCTCCATACCCACGATCTTGGTTCAAGCCACCACCCTGTCTTCTGGCACTGTGACAGCGGCCTCCTAACTCCAGCTTTCTTGCCTCTGCTTCTTTCTGCAGCATCTCCCTCTTAGCACAGTTGTCAGAGTGATATTTTAAACACATAAATCCGATCGTGCCACTCTGCTGAGCAAAGCCTTCCAATTACTTTCTGCTTTACTTACAACAAAGCTAAACCCCTCACCACGGCCACAGGATTCAAATTGATATGGTTTCTATCTCCTTCTTTAATTTCCTTGTACTTTCCCCTGCTATAGTCTTGAGCTCCTTTCACTTCCTTGAATGTGCCAAGCTCATTCCCCTTTGGAGCTTTTGTACCTGTTGACCCATCTGTCCCAGGCAAATCCCTTACCCTGGATCTCTGCATGGCCCCTTCTCACCATTCACACTAGTCTTACTTTTTTATCTGACCACCCAAACTTCTTAGTGGCCTTTTTTCACCTTGTAAACCTATCATCACTCTTTATTACAGTACATGGCTTTGTTGTTTCCTTGCCCTTATTACTAATGACTATCCCAAAATATCTCATTCAATACCTCATGCTCTGTCTTCTCTATTAGAATGTAAGCTTCCATGGAACAAGCAGGGACTTTGTGCTGTTCACTTCTGTACACCAAACAGCCAGAACAATGCCTGGCACATACCAGGTACTGGTAGCTCTTTGTTGAATTGTACTGGTGACGCTGGTCTGACTTGACCATTCCCTGGATGAGAAGATGTGTTGAGTGTAGAAACATTCTGACTTGAGATCCGCATGGGTAAGGCAGTGTCGGGGCTAGGACCAAGGTCTTGGTACTCTCAGTGTGGAATTCTTCCCATCATATTGTCCTGATGACTTTCCTAGGGTCCCATCTAATCAGAGCTCCTCAAACTTCTATGTATGAAAGAAACTATTACAAATCCTGTTTAAAAGAAAAGATACATAGGCAAACATCATATACAAAGTTCTGGTATAACAAGAATGTGCAAATACAAATAATGCAGAATGATAGCACCTAGCACCCTCTGGAAGTGCGATGTGAAATGTACAAGAAAAGCAAGTCACCTCTGAGCTTTCTTCTTAGACAGCTCTCTGCTCAGCGTTTCCATCAAACCTGGTACTTGAGCTCTTGCCTCTAACACAACCTAATCACCGAGTTCCTTATTTTGATGAGGAATTAAGCGTATGTGTTCACTAACCATACTGAGTTTCAATTCTGGATCTATCATCTGCATATCTGTATGTCTCAGATAAATCACTTACGTGTACCTTAATCTCCTCATTTGGAAAATGGAGATACAGTTCTTGTTAGCCAGATTAAACATACATTAATGTATAAGAAGCATTGGGAAGAATGTCTGGCCTATACGTGAACCCAGAGTATGTTAGGATGAGTAAGTTATTATTCTTCCTTTGGTGGCATTGTGGCAGTCACTCTCCTGATATGCAACTGAATAAATATGTACAGAAATTGAATTAAGAGCTTTTCATGTCCCCCTACAAAGTGCTGCACACCACAGAGGGTTTATCAACATCCTCAAAGTTGACCATCTCTGGGTCCTTGATAAAGCCAGGGTAGTAGCTTCTAATTTTTCAAATCTTTTGAGAATGTGATTAAAGCTATATATTTTATCCTCATAAAAGGCAACCCTTCCCACACACATAGATATGCCATATTTTTTTTCACAAATTTTCAGGAGCTTACAATTTTCTTTAAACCCTGGATTAAAAACACTTATCTGATATCCCAGAGAAAAGTGTGGCATGACTGGGATGCATGATTTAGCCATTTAAGCAATGTTATTCCAGATGTGACAAATGGCATTTATGTTATACCATATTCTCATAGGCATAAAAGAATATCTTCATAATTTATAATCTCCACTATGGTGAAGATAAGATGGGGATATACTGGGAATGGGGATTTCAACATCTTTGGGATGTTGAAAACATTCTGAAATTGATCGAGGTGATAGGTTGCACAACTCTATGAATATCCTAAGAATCTTTGGATTATACATTTTAAATGGGTGAGTTGAATGTGCCTCTGTGTGTGTGTGTGCGCGCATGTGCACCTTGTCTCCCTTCTTAGCAGAAGTGACAGCCTGCGTGGGGCCCACCATGTCTCTTTTCCCTCTGCCATGGGACAGAGGATGTTCATGTTCCAGATGGAGCCTGCTCCATTAGTCTGAATCTTGCTGGGAACATAATCGGAGCAAAATCACAACTGACCTTCTGTGCGCATGTTGTGTGAGAGAGAAATAAACTTTTGTTGTGACTCAAAAAAAAAAAAAAAGAAGACAAAGATAAACCAGAAATGACAGTGGCTGTGCCCCATGTGTGGAGCAGATTGCTTTTGGGGGTGCATGCACCAAACATTGGTGTCTTAACTATTACCCCACTCCTTTCTCTCCCACTCCAGTAGGCATCTCAGAACACAAGTGAGAGGCACCCTATGACAGGGATAGCTTTGAGCTTCTTCTTATTTAAGTGTATAAACATGTAAATAGTAAGCAAGTGGTGGTTCTTTATTAGTGGTTGTGGGTTATTTGTGATGTGGCTCCACGTCCGACATGCTGCACAAATGGTTGACGTTCTCTAGGGTCTTCCAATACAAGGAGTGGAGGGGACACTGGAAGACTGTGGGGCTGTAGATCAGAGATGGGCTGGAGTGGCTCGCAGGCTTGTGGAGGAGATGAGGGTTGAGCTAGGCCTTGAAGGAGCTGTTGTTTGGGTTGTAGACAAGCTGCCTAGGGTACAATGGCTGCTGCTCCCCATGGGTGTGTACAGCTGTTTTCTACTGTACTTCCTCCTGGAGCTGTTTAGACACCTATTCATGGTTCCAAGGCCATTGAGTCTGGCTGTCAGGTAAACTTGGAAAGAATTGCTGAGGGAAAAGGATGTGGAAATGGATCCATTTGCCAATGGAACAGGATTTTCACAGATCTAATGATCTGGGAAGCTTGAGTTCAGACTCATCACAGTGGTGTGTGTCTGAAGAGAGGCCAGAAGAGAGGGTACTGGACTTTGGGCACACGAATGTGGGGAGGGGCTCCTGTGGATGGCTGTCAGTTGCAAGAAGTACTATTTGGCTGCAGCATTGCTGGGTGATCACACCTTGCACCTTGGCTCTTTCTCTGCATTGTGCTGTGACTCTGGATAAGCTGCTTAACCCACTTAGTCTGTCACATCTCCAAAATGAAGCAGTGTTATAAATGGCCCAGTTCTGACCTTATAGCATATTGGGAAATTTTTCCTGGAGGAAAGGTTGATGCTGGGACACAGCTGGGACCACTGAAGGGTAGGGTCAGAGGAAAAAAAAAATTTGTCAATTTATTTTGGCCCTACCCACTTCATTCTACCCACTTAACCCACCTCCCTGCAATGAGATCCAGGAGCATAACATCAGTGAAGGAATTGCCAGGTGTCGGTCAATACACTTTATATGTTCTTTTATGCTCATAATAGCAAGTAGACATGATCATTGTCTCCATTTTACACATGGGGCATTTGAGGTACAGACAGGTGAAGTGACTTGCCTGAATCATATTAAGCCCATAGCTAATGGTGGCAGAGCCAGAAGCCCGTCTCAAGTGACCTGTTTCTAGACCTCCAGAGCCTGTCTTCTTAATAACTCCATGCTACCATCTGTTGGCCATGGCCAACTCAGGTCAACCTGGTATCTTGTCAGGTTTCAGGAACCCCAGTGGAGAGAAGGGGGGAGACAATAAGGTTCAGAGCAGCCCTCAGATGGGGGGCGGATTTTGATGGAAAGGCCCTGGGCATGGTGGTGTACAATTGTAACCCCAGCAATCTGGGAGGCTGAAGCATGAGGATCACAAGTTCAAGGCTGGTCTGGGCAACTTAGAGAGACTCTGTCTCAAAATAAAAAAGAAAAGAAAAGGCTGGGGATAGAGTGCAATGGTTCAAAGCCCTGCTTTGCACCTGATTTCTCATGGGGTCTGGGTGAGTGGGGAATGCTCCTTAGCCTGCTGGCTGGCACTCAGAGGCCATTAGCAAATGGTCACATGGAATGGGTACTCAGCAAAGAAAATGCACCCCAGTATCAAACATGTGGAGATAAATCATGTTGTGATAGTGGGAGCAACACATTTACCGCATCTCTAGGGTGCATGGAACTGCTGCCTCTCCTCCAGCCAGTCCTCCAGCTGTTTTTGGCCCCAGTCTTATCAGAACCATGACTATATGTGGCACACCCACTGCAGACTCTGGAGATGGAGGGTATGTGGGCCAGATGAGATTGACTCCAAGGCTCTGTTCTGACACCCCGAGATTTTGTGCCTCTGTATGCACTTCAACATCTGACATCTTCCAGCCCAGTCAAGCCATGTCATTCAAAGATGTGCCTGGGTCCCTACATTTTTCCTGTATCCCAGCCCCTTTGGGCTTCTGATGACATGGAGCAGAGCCTTTCTTGTTCTTCTTTTTAAATGGATCTTTCTTGCTTTTATTGAATCCAAAATGGGTTTTCTACTGCAGAATTCCCTAAGCTGAAGATTTTCAAGTACAATTTCTTAGCCTCTACATATTTATCTGCGGCCTCTAAAGAAAGTCAATTCCCAGTCGCTCTGACACCATTAGTCTCCTGGGCAAATTGCTTCTCCTGGGGCTCCATAGAAGAATTGTTCCTTGTTCCCTAGTGAGGCAGGGGGCAAGCTTCCTAAATCGATTTTCTTTTTCTCTCGTCCATTTGTGTCTCTCCTCCTGACTCTTGTGGTCCTGGAATACTCAAAGTCCTCCCTGATCATTTCTTTCTATTTACCTCTTTCATGAACAACATTCTAATCCAGCCAGGGCTGAACAAACATGACCTGGATAACATGGCCCTGGGCCTCCCTTGCGGACCCACTGTATGTTTTTGATATTTATTTCATAATACTCTTAGTCAAAAACCCTAAACTCATCCTAGAAACTGTTCTTTCTGATTTCAGGGATCTCAGTGCTCTAGGATTCCCTGTACTGAACTTTAAGAATTTTCTTATAACCTTGTCAGCTTTTAACCTTTTTAAAACTCAGTCTAATGCCGAGTGAACCTTCTGGCGCACGTGTCTCCTAACCTTGGGGATCAGACAACGTGTTCATATTTTCCAGCCTTGATTACTCTCAATAGATTTTCTTTCTTTTTCTCCCCTCCCCTAAGGCTTCATTACTTCCCATTTGTCCACATCTCTTTTGTCCATTTTTCTTGTTAAGGACAGATTTAGAAAATGAGTTTAGTCCCTTGGCTATTTCAGAGTCATCATTAATTTTTGTTCCTCTTCATTCCTTAGCAAGCCAGAAGTCTCCTGTCCCTTTCCCCCTTGTTTTTTTATTGATGGATTTGAGAATGTCTCTCTTGTTCTTGGGTTAACCCCTTTGTCTCAGTGGTCTGAGGAGCTTCTGTCTTTTTTTTGGGTGGTCTTCTAGATGACCCAGTCATTTGCCACTGTCCTGGGGTTTAAGGGCACTGAGTCTCCCAGAGGTGTATGCCATGCATTACACCTGGCCGACCCCATCCCTGGTTGCACATAGAGGTCTCTCCAGATGTATTTTGAAACTCACCGGAGGGAATCCATCTCAGAACTGAAATATAACTAACTGTAGGAAGTTCTGTCTGCCCCAGTAATGTACAGGGTCCTTGGAGGGTAGAGAGCAGGTCTTATTAAATCATGTTTACTCAAAGTTAAATGCATGTGTGAAGAATGAATGAATGAAGCTGGGCATGGCGGTGCATGCTTGTAATCCCAGTGACTCAGGAGGCCGAGGCAGGAGGATCACAAGTTCAAGGCCAGCCTGGGCAACTTACTGAGATCCTGTCTCAAAATAAAAAATAAAATGGATTAGAGGTATAGTTTAGTGGTAGAGTGTCTCTGGGTTCACTTCCCAATTACCCCATCCAAGAAAAAAAAAAGAATGAATGAGTGAGGGAGTAAATGAAAGAGTGAAAATGGCATGCATTTTGGATCTGGGCTGTGAACCTTCATTTTCTCTGCCATCTTATTCACTTTATATTCTTGGCTAAAGAATTCAGTCCCAAGATCCTTCCTAGGACACTGGGAAATAATTCTGTCTCACAGAGCTTTTGTGGGTACTCAGTAGGTGGTTTGTACCCACACTCTGGAAGCTATTCCAGAGGTTTAGTCCTTTCATTTGAAAGCCCAAAGTTTAAACCATTGGATGTGAGGCTTCTCCCAGATTTGGATCCAATGTGTGGGAGACCAGATGCTCCAGGGGCAAGGGATTTGGCTGGTTGGAGCCCAGTGTGGTCCCTGCAAAATTTCCAGGGCAGCTTCAAGTCTAGTGCACTCTTGGCAGCTCATAGGAGGTGTTAGTGTATTGTTATTGTGGGGGGTGTCCATGTGTTGTTGTCATCTTCCAGAGTGATGAGAGCCTAGGAGTCTTCAGGGATCCTATGAAAGGCCTGTGGGAGCCTGAACCCAATAGGTGTGACCATCTAGTCCTGCTTCCCCTCATGCCCTGTTGATGGTCAACATGTTGTCATGGGAACAAGGGAGTAGTGCAGACTTGTTCTCTTCAGAGAGTGAATGGATGACCTTTTATTTATACCCATTTCCTCATCTATAAAATGTGTTCAATCCTATTGCTAGCACTTTGCCCTGTAGGGTTATTATGGGGATCTAGTGAATAATTGTGGGAAAGGACTTTGACATGCACTTGAAAAGATATTCAGGGGTGTGTTGTGTTCCTTGGATGATTCTCGGGGTCTGGACAATACTGGCCTGTGGAGTCTCCTTGTCAACATCCTGGGTGCTTGGTGCTCAGGGGTGGAGGTTGTTGTGGGATGTGTTAGGTGATCTCATTAAAGCATTGGATTCTGGGAAATCTTGACCAAAATGCTTTATCTTCTTGGGCTTGGCCAAAAATGGAGGCAGCAGGGCTGAGGATGTAGTTTAATGGCAGAGTACTTGCCTCTTATGCACAAGGCCCTGGGCTCCATCTTCAGCACTGAAAAAAAAATAGGGACAAAATATGCAATGCTGTCTCATATTGAAGATTGAGTTATAAAGATTTTGTAAAGAATGTTACTGATGCAAATGACATCAACTTCATCCCCTGAGACAAGCTTCCCATCCCTTGAGCCTGACATTTAATTATTTTTATTTTTTCTGACATTTAATCATTGATTTTTTATGCTTTGGAGTCCTACAAACTTGACTCATAATGCCCTCGGGGTCATGCAGCACTTTTCTATTCATGAATGCATCAGTTTCCTTGAGGGACATTTATTGAGGTACCATTCTGCTAGAGGCAAAGAGGCAAAGGTGATTTAAGTTTAGGTCTTTGACTTCCATGGGGGAGTTTAGAGGTAGGAGAGGGAGGCAGTGTAGAGACAGTTACTATACAACGTGATGAGAACTCAACTCACTAGGAACATTTAGCAAAAGCAGGTGATGCATCTTTGGGGTAGGGGGGATTATAGTAGGATCGATTTCCTGGGACCATGACTGACAGCCTGAAGCCTGACCTGACCTGAAGTAGCTGAATGAGTTTTGGTGGAGGGATTGATGTGAGCAGGTAGAGGAAAGCATGCATTGCAGGTCCAGAGATACCATGTGTTTGTGGGACCCCAGGCATGGGGCGGGGCATGAAACCTGGAATCAGGTAGATAATGACTTTCCACCACTCAGCCCTCCAGCCCCAGTGTTAATGGTATGAAAGAGTTAGAATCTTTGCTTCCACGCACGCTGTCGCTCTGTTGGGTCCTGTGACCTGAGATCCTTCTTGCTGATGCATCAGGGTTGTTCATTCCGAAGCAGAAGGGGGATTCAGGGCTGCAGAACCTACCCCTCCATATTTGCCTCATTTGCTGCTGGCTGTCTGCATCTGGTGCTTCTGTACCTCCTTCCAGGGGACCATCTTGATGTTTCCTTACCAAGGGCCCCAGCCTCTCTCATAATCTAGTGTCCTGGAGGCTACGGCATCCTCAGAAGTCTTCCTAGAAAGGTACCTCTTTCCACCTCATCCTATATCTCTTTCCCAGTAATCTGCAAGGAAGTTGTTCAAGAATTTAAATCTCATCCTCTGGAATGTGACTCTGATGTTTTTAGCATATGAATGAAACTTGCCCTTCAGTCTACCATGTGAGTGTGTGGCCTCCACAGAGACCTAGGTAGGACAGCATGGTCAGGGTGTGAGACAAGCCTTGGGATGTCTCGTCTACACCTTCTCTGGTGCTCTTTGCTCTAGCCACACTCTGCTCCCCAATACCTTCATATTGCCATGCCACCACTGCCTTGTGGCCTTTGCCTGTGATGTCTCTCTGCTTGGAAGGTTTTCATCCATTCCCGACTTGCTTTAGTTAGTGCCTGTTCCTTTAGGCTTCTGCTCAAGGTCAGTTGGGAGGTCCAAAAGCCAAAGGTACCCAGTGAGTTGGCCAAAGGTACAGGGAAATGAAAAGCAGGCTTCTTCCTTTGAGAGACTGAACAACTTCCCCAGTTGTTGTCGCCTCTCAGACTGGTGTCATTCCCTTTAATTCTTAGAGAAATTATAGGGGATGATCTTACTCCCCCAATCACCCAATGTCTTCTTCCTAGAAAGGGCCCATTGGTCCTCCTGTCCTTGCCTGCATCTGGAGAACCCAACTATGCCCAGGGAGTGGATAGCTCACCCTTCAAGTGGCAGTGGAGCTGCCCCTCCATGTGACAGCTGTCTCTCTGCAGCCCAGGAACCTCTGCTGACACCAGGAAAGGTGGTGTTGTAAAGAGCAACTGTGTGCTTCTTATTTATTGTGCAGAAAAGAAAACAAATTAAGCCCTTGTAATTATACAGTCAGGCATGTTCTTAAATAAAGCTTAAGAAGTCGGAGCTTCATTTAGAATATTAATAATCGCATTCATGAGCCTTGATCTCCAGCAGCTTTTTCTCTTTCTGCTGTCCCCTTCCTCTCCCATCCATCTTTCTGTCTCTTTTCCTTTGAGTCCCTCATTGTCCAGATCTTTGCTCTGCCCTCAGTGATTTCAAGAGAACCTGGCTTGCAGTGATGGCAGCCTGCAAGGGCCACACTGGACATTTCAAAGATCATGAGTGGCATGTGTTAAGTGACTTCATGAGCATGGGGCTCTGCTAGGATACTCTTATCCTGCCTCCCCTTCTTTATTTTGGTAAACCAATGAGAAGTGGAATAATGTCATGTTTGAAAACACAAGCATTGGAATTGATCAGAACCAGACTCCCAGCTTAGTGCCAACCAGCTGTGAGACTTTGGTCAAGTCATCAAATCTCTTTCAGCTGGTGGTAAAAATCATCTCCCTCATAAGCTTGTTTTTTTTGTGTGTGAGTGACTTAGATAAGATAATGCACTTGAATCCTGGCACATAGCAAGTTCCTTCCTTTCCTATAGCTCTTTTTAAGTTTTTTTTTTTTTAGTTGTCAATGGACCTTTATTTTATTTATTTATATATGGTGCTGAGAATCAAACCCAGTGCTTGACACATGCTAGGCAAGCACTCTACCACTGAGCCACAACCCCAGCCCTCCTTGATCATAGCTTGTATCAGTCATTTATGGAGTTTCTTTCTTATTTCCATTGTTCTGGATTCACATTTTCACCGATGTGCCTTGAGCATACTGAGTACCTATTGGGTCTCTCTGAGTACCATGCATCTTTTGCAGCCCTGCAGAGGGACAGAGTAGAGGTGGTCAGTGACACTGTGGTCTGCTATTCTGAGGGCCTCCCTGGTGTACTTCCCTTCGTGACTACCGGCCCATTCCCTGAGCAATATGCTATCATCATCAACAAGCTATGGTGCTTTATAAACCACACTTCCAAAGTACCATCTAATTTCATGTGCCGCAGCAGGATGCAGTGGCAGTTACTATCATTCCTATTTTATTGGTGAGGAATCTGAGGGAGTCTAGTGGAGTGAGCTGGGATTCAGATCTCAGACCCCCAGTCCCACGTCTTTCTGCTATGCTAGGCTATGTTCTAAACCATTGCTCACACCTGGTGGACACTTGCCTGGTTTCTGGAGCTTCAGAATTTTTTTTTTATTTTTTTTTAATTTTTTATTGTTGGTTGTTCAAAACATTACAAATTTCTTGACATATCATATTCCACACTTTGATTCAAGTGGGTTATGAACTCCCACCTTCACCCCATACACAGATTGCAGAATCACATCAGTTACACATCCATTGATTTACA
>NW_026000196.1:6531522-6707132 GCF_001458135.2 Marmota marmota marmota
CTGGCCTCCTCTGTGGTCTGACCGGTGTGGAGAACCGAGATGGACCGCTTCCTTCCCCCGTCTCGAACCCAGAATTCAGCCCTGAGTACGGTGCTTGCACGGCTGGCAGAAACTGCAGCGCTGTATCCCTGGGTCGCTATCTCCTCGTTTCCCAGCGCGTGCTGCAGACTCTAGCCGCGGGGCGATTTGCTGAATAAGCAGTGTTACCCTCCGTGCGACAAACCTCTCGCGTTTGAGTCCCCATAGCCGATCCTCGTGCGATGGAAATCCTTCCTCCAGGTTCCGGAGCACCCCACTATTGCTGGAAATTCCTAACAAGATAGCCTTTAGCCGTCCTGACTTGTCATACTCCCACACAGTGAAGCAGCACACGGGGGCAATGCACTCCCCTCGCCGCCATCTTCCCTTTCCTACCACTCATTTCTTATCTTCCCCTGAGTCTTCCAGGAAGGCTCGGGCTCCGTAGAATCGGTTTTCGCCGCCAAGCGAGCTTCAGAATTTTGATGCTGCTTCAAGACTAACCCTGTCTTTTTCTTTTAATTTCCTTTCTGTGTCAAGGAAAACACATACTAACCTTGGTTTTACTGATGATAATATGGTAATTGGGTCATTGCCAGAAACTAGTTGGAAAGTAAGTGGTTTGAAGACATGAAAAGATTGGTTCAAAATCTACATTGGGCGATTAGATGGATTACATGGCAATGAGTCTTGTTAAATGCAGGTAACATTAAATGCTAAATGTTAAATGTTAGATGCTTTGGAAATCCCTTTCTCTCTGTGGCAATACTGTGACTTGGGATGGGGAAAGAATGAATATGCTAAGGCAGGACTTGGTCCAGGTGGAGGTGGAATGTTTAGTCTTGTCAGGAAGATAGAATTAGCTTTTTGAGGTCAGTGATGCCAATATGTTATCATCTGCTGGTTGATACTGACAGTACCAGGCAGAGAGATTCCTGTGTTCTGGGGATGCTGGGGAAGGATTCAGGAAGGACATGAATCTTAAATTTATCCTTGAAGGAGAATTTGCAGTTTTATATAGGAAGAGGGAGAGAATTAATGGATTGTGCGTGTGTGCATACACATATTCACAAGTAAGCTGGGAACAAAGCCAAATGGGGGGTGGGGGGAGGAGAGAGAGAGAGAGAGAGAGAGAGAGAGAGAGAGAGAGAGAGAGAGATTGTGCAAAGCTCTGTGCTAGGCACTCTTCCAATAGTAATCCTGCTCTAATCACAGGTCTTCTCATTTTACAAATGAGGCTCAGAAAGGTTGTGTAATTTGTTCAAGGTTAAAAAGCTAAGAAAGATGTGGATTTATATCCATAAATGTCTGTTCCAGAATTTATATTCTTTCTGTTGTAACACCAGGTTCAAAGATCAGTTCACCTCTCTGAGTGTGATTGGGAGCCCAACATTCTCAAACAAAGGAATATTGAAAAATATATATTTTTTTTCTTTTTGGCAGAGAAACTGGTATCTCTCTTGCCATCACTGTGTTTTGCTTATTTAACTCAGCCTTGGTGGTCACCCTCGAGATTCAGCACCACGGTCAGAGCCCTGGGAGCCCTTTCTTCCAGCCTGTGAACAGCTCCCCTGAGAGATGCTCCCAGGCTCTGGCTTCCCCTGTCCCTTTCAAGCATCATCACAGCTGCTGGCTAGCAGCTGACCTGTGTCTTTCAGTAGGTGTCACCACCATGGCACGCATAAAGAGCTGAGCACAGGTGGTGGACAGGTGACCCGTTCTCTGTTTGCCAGCCCTCCTGGTGGGATGCAGACCTACATGTAGGCAGGGGAGCAGTGGTCCTCCCCGCCATCCCTCAGATCCAATCCAGAGTGACAGGGGATTGTGATTTATGATTTGGGTTGTTTAGAGCCCTGGGATTCTGAAGGGCTGTGAGCTGGAATGGGGTTCTTTCTTCCAGGAGAGAGCTCCCAGGGTCAAGCCTGTTCTCTTTCTGTTGAATGGGGTCTAAAGCAAGTCAGCTTATCATGTGCTTTGTTAGAGGATCAGGAAGAGAGGGCCAAGCCATGGGAGTGACACAGAAGAGCTGGATGGATTATGATACCAGAGGTCTTGTTCTTTATGATGACAAGTTTTCTTCATTCTTGGGGGGCAGGGTTCACTTGCATGGCACAAAACAGAGTCTCCATCTGGAGATCAAACCAACCTCTGACTTATGGGCATGTGCGCGCACACACACACACACACACACACACCACGAGTGCACACTATAGTGGCATGCTCGGCGTATGAACTTTTGAATTAGACACAATAGACTCAGCCCCTATATTAATATTATCAGCTTCATGACCTTGAACTAGCTACCCAGCCTCTAAGCCATGGCTTCTTTATGTGTCAAATGAGAACAAATCATCATAATGACATGGACCATAAAACGTTCCTGGAAAGATTCAATGAAGTAATATCTTTAAAGCATATAGTGATTAGCTCCTAACAAGCACTCAATAAACGTTGCTCATTATTTCAATTTCTCAGAAAATTATTTCTGTATCCCAATTTTCTTCAGTTTACTCAGATGATTATTGTTAATAACTATGGAAAAGTCCCCATAGCAGGGGAAATTATTAGTGAGTTAATTAATTGTTTGCACTTATGTTCAAAGCTCAAGGTTTTAAATTAAGTTGAGATCAGCCATAGTAATGCTGGTATAAGAATTAGTTGAGTTGGTACCTGTTCAGTATAGGACCCATGAAAATCAAACCATTCAGAGAAATCTATCTGTATGCTTTTACTTAACAATCGTGGACTGGAAATGTAACTCAGTGGCAGAGTGCTTGCCTAGTAAGTGCAAGGCCCTGGGTTTGATCCTCAGAGCCACAAAAAAAGAAAAAAAATATTTGATAATTGTGATCAAAGTGCACACTTCCTTCTGTTTTTTGCAAAGAACTATATATAAACAGGAGCAGAGTTCATATGATGGTTCTCCCCAGGAAAGCCAGCTTCTGGCCTGGCCATGCATGCATCTGCCCTTTATTCTGTATTCCTCCCTCTAAGTCTCAATTCACAGTGCCTAGTCTCTGTTCCCTCCCAAATTCAGTTTATAGTCACTTCTCAGCCTGGGGGGAAGGTGACAAGACAGCTTCTTGAGAATGGAACCAAGTAGGACAGGGGTTGGATCTGTGTTCCAAATATTCAATGTGAGATAAGAGTTCTTATCTTGTCTCTTTCTTGCATTAAGTCTCTGTGGACCCTGCCAGGTCTCTGCAGGAGACAGGCCATGGGGAATAGGAATGAACACTGCTTTTCCCAAGCATTTTCCAGAATTGGGCAACAGAGGCCAAAAGATTGTGCATGGCATAAATTATAGAAAACAGTGGTGTAATGACATTGTTTGGTGAATAAATTAAAGCCCTGAGTCATGAGGCTACTAGGAGAGAGAGAGAGAGAGAGAGAGAGAGAGAGAGAGAGAGAGAAAGAGAAGAGAAGAGAAGAGAAGTATAATTAAAAGGAGAAAAGAGACGTTTTCACTGACACTGGAAGTGAGACAAAGATGGAGCAGGGTGGGTCAAGAGGGCAGCAGACCCCTTCCCAGGGCTGTGGCTAGAAGAGAGGACTTGTCTGTTGCTGGCAGTTAGGGAACATGAGAAAGGAGGCTGGTACTTCTCAAACTGAGGAGGGGAGAGTGAACATGGGCAGAATTTTAGTGGACACAAAGCTTTGGAAGGAAGGACAGCTGTCAGTTCTGGGACTCTGCAGCAGTGGAGCATAAGTGGGGATGAGAGGGTTGTGGTGAGGACCCACGGGGTCCTGTGGAACGAGGGCGAGATTGGGGATGTGGCTGGGTTCCTTGCATTCTGGAGATTGTTCTCCCGGTCTCTAGTATTGGCACCTGGCTTTTCTTGCAAATACCCCCTGACCTGCCCATTCTAAGAATTAGAAGTATCTAAAGGCCTTTCAGGGCAAGGGAATTCATGCTGGGCCAACTGCTATGCATGGATATGGGGGCTTCAGTCAAGCTGGGACACCATATAGGGCCAGCAAGAGGTCAAGACCATGGGGCAAGTTCAAATTCTGAGTCATATAAGCAATCATTTTTGGACAACATCCCTTCCTCAGATTCTTCTGGAAACATAGTAAATGAACAAGATAGGAGAACCTGTCTTGTTCATCCCATGCACCCAGTGCCTGGAATTTTCCAGCATGGAACAGGTACCAAATTAGAATGTGTTGAGTGGTGGAGTGAGTGGAGATTGCCTTTCCATGGAGAGAAAGCGGGGTGGTGTGAAAGCTTGTCTTATTTAGAGAGTCTCCATTTCTCCTTTGTTCATGAGTATAAATCAACACCTAGGAGGGTGCATGGTACATAGTAGGAATGCAAATCAATGAGCAATGGTATAATATGTTGTCCAAACTAGGAACTTTTGAGAATGAAAGGGAAACTAACCTTATGGGATTTCAGAATGACAGATGTAAACTGTACTGTTTGGGCAAGCCACGATGTGTGGTCCACTGTCATCAGCACTTAATTGAATGAATTAGTCTCGCATCCTTGGAGCTATTTGGAGAAGAGTGAAGACTTTGCCTCTTTATTGCACCATCACTTTCGTTTATGCTTGGTGCACAGACAATTACTGGGCACCTACTATGTATCAGGTACATAATGAGGCACCAGGGGATCCATATATGGAAAAAAGCTGCATTTTTTATTGTAGAGTACCCTTTGCCTAAAAGAAAGATAGACTCTGGAGAGGTGAATTATTTGACATTGTAACAAATGCCAACCTAAGGGATGGATAAGGAGCTCTAGGAACAGGTGAATGGGAAACCAGTAGTCTGGAAGAGCTGCCCAGGGAAGGCATCCCAGAGGAGGAAAGAGGGTTAAGAATTTTCTAGGCATTCTGGGAAGATCCAGAATGTCAAGGAAGGCAGTCCATGGTCAAAGGGCTCATTGCAGGTCAACTTAACAAACAATACCATGTTTCTAAAATGCTGGGAACAGAATGATGACTAAGACAGATGGGCCCTTAACCTCTAGATCATATGGACTCCCTGTTTTCAGATGTAATATAATGTGTAATCAGATGAGAGAATGACAGTTTAGAATGAGAGCTTAGAGGAGGGGCACCTACCCCAGACATGGGGTGATATGTTTTTCAGGCATTGGCCCTGGCAAGGGCACTAGGAAGGGAGAGAGACTTCCAGATACTCAACTGGGCAGTGAAGGGAAGGCTTGGTGCAGCCCTTTCAGGGTTCCCTACCCCATTCAGTGATTTGGGTACCTCTTACCCTTTTGCTGGCCAATGCAGCGACTGCTCATTCACAGAAGATCTTCCTGGAAGTCTCCGGATCTGGAAGGAGACGCTGGGTGGGAGGTGATGGGTGCTGGGCAAAAGGAGACAGGAAGCCAGAGGAGGAGAGGGGAGCCGGGGCTTTGCTTCAATAAGGCCCATCTGCCTCCACATCCAGAGCTTTTGAATGTAATGTTAAAATGTTCCTCATTATTTTCCTTGGATGAGTTTGCTATCCTGATGATATTAATTATTCTTAAAGGTCAACAGCGCTCTTTCGAATCCCCTTCTGTTCTATCATGTAATCAGTTAATTAATTGGAAACCATTTAGCAGTGTCTGCCGGGTGCGTTGTCTGGTGCAAGTTTTCTTGTTTTGTTGTTCCTGTGGTGATGGTTCCCTCCATGCTCCTGTTTTTCCCATGGATTTGGAAACTCGAGTGTGGGCCCCCCTTCTGGCTGATCCCCACTTTGTTCACAGTTGGCATTGGAGGTGTTATCTCCTCAGCTTTTTTCTTTGTGAATTCTCACTAGTAATAGTCCGTCACCATTGAGTGCTTATCACATGACAGGCACCATGTGTGGCATCCGTATGTATATTCTTTTAATTTGATTCTCACCACTTAAGGTGGTAGAGATTTTCCACCCATTTCAGAGGAGAGACTTCAGTAAGGCTCATAGTGAGTTGAACTGTCCAATAATTAATTACATAGCTACTAAGTGGCTGAGCAAGGATGAAGCCTCCTGAAAGCCAAATATCCTTGTTTGTCATGGCACTGGTGCTTGCAGGCATCTGGGACAGGAGACTTGGGTTGCTGTGATAGAGTCTTATTTAGAATTCTCAGTCCCAGGCTCTGCTGGTTCATTACAGGGGTGAACACTCAGATATGAAGCTGCAGCTCCGTCTTCCCAGTCTTTATTGCGTTTCCATTTTATCACAGTCCCTAAAACTGGATGCATGCAGAAGGAATTCCTTAGCAGCTTGAGGGCAGAACAGGAGCAGGAAACAATGCTTGTGGGTAAGAATCTGCCCAGTTTCTGAATGAGTCCATTACCCCATCACCATGCATTCACACTGAAAGGATGACCATTGCTAGGTGGTTCTAGCTGGAATCTCCTGCCCAACCCCACCCCTGGAGAGACACTCCAACCTGCTATCATGTGGCAATGCCACCAGACCACTTCCTCCCTGGGGTCTCCATTCCTCTATAGCCATCCCAAAGGGTTCTGCTTAGTCCAGGGGGCTCTGGGAAATTTGACTTGAGTTTCCCTTTCTGACTTTGAGTCCTCCCAGATCTGAGAGTGGAGAAGGCTTTCCAAATTCTATTTTAGAACAGTAGGATGTTGTCCTAGCAGAGGTGACAGGTGGGGGTCATGGGGAGCATAAGAGATGAGAAGCCCAGTAACACAGCTCCTCCTGCTTCTGCTAACAGTGACTCCTGGTCCCCATCTGAAAAGTACTGGCCCAAGACAAGTTATCTGACTTTCTTAATCTGTGATCTCCTTTGTAAAGTGGAGATGATAATGATGACAATGACAATTATAACATGGCCCTCATAGAAGTGTTGTCATGTTTATGTGAGCTCTTAAATGCAAGGCCCTTAAAGAGAGCTGGCCCAGTATAATCACTGTGCATGTTAACTACTCATATTAAGACCACCTCCAATACCCCTGCAACCATGGCGGCCAAGCATTGAGTACCTGCTCTGTGCCAAGCGCTGTGTGGGGCACTTGACACACATTCATTCATCTTAATCTCCATAGCTATCCCTTAAAGCTGCTACTATTATGATTCCGGTGGTCAGGATGAAGAAGCTGAGACCAGAGAGGTTAGGTAATTTTCTCAGCATGATTCCCTCAGTAGGAGGGTCAGAGCCCAGAGTCTAGCCCTAATGTCCGTGTCCCCATGGTGGTCCTCACACTTGAGTGGGCATCAGCCTTACCTGGGGCTTGAAACAAGACAGCATCAGAGCTTATGATTCAGGAGATCTGGGGAAAGCCCAGCTGGTCCCCAGCTGGTTAAGAGTGCTGGTCTGGGAACCCTACTTTGAATGCTGATGCCTGCCTGATGGGATATAGCGTCTTGGAGTGGAGTGCTGAGGACACAGTGAGCTGCTCATCACAGGGTTGGCTAGGCTTCCCCTGCCATGTCAGCTGCCCATTTACTCTGCCCTGAAAGTGAACCCATTACCTTGTTCCATATATGATCCCACGACTGACTCTCCTGTTCCATCCTAGGGGGGGAGACGGTCCCAATAGCCAATGGTGATCATTTGTCCCCCTGGGCTCTGGCAGAAGGGAGGTAGAGAGAGTTCAGCTGTGGCTCTTTAGATCATGAGATCTGTCCTGGGAGCACTGTGAACAGGAGGCCTGAGCTGCTCTGGTTCAGAGGCACCAGACACCCTCAGGCAGCTGTCAGCAGAGCCACCAGTCTGTCCTCAGTGAACCCTTTGACCCTGGTGCTATTTCTGCGTCAGGCTCAAGCTTCAGGCTCAGAGCTAAGGCCTCTACTCCTTGGGTTGTCCTCTGGCCACAAGGGGACCCCTCCTCGGGCAGCCAGGAAGGTGGGGCCCTGGGTGGGCCCAGGTGGAGGCCTGCTTCTCTCCCGCCTTGTCCTGCCCGGCAGCTTCCTGCTCCATCTCCTCTTGCCAGGCTCCCATCTCCAGCCCTCCCACAACTTGGACGTGGATGCTCTTCTTTGTCCTTCTCTGGCTCCTTCCTGGAGGGCTGTTTCCCCTAGGGCAGCCTGGGCCTTCCTTGCGGCCCCTTTTACTTTCTTTGGTTTATAGCCCCATTTCATCCTCTGGGTTCACCAGGTATGGCGTTCACAAGGCCCTCTTTCCTGAAGGGAGCCCTCATGGACTTCCCTAAAAATCTCTAGGGACAAACCCAGGCCCTAAACTCAGATAAATCCTACTGAGCAAATGGTTGGCGTGTGTGTGTGTGTGTGTGTGTGTGTGTGTGTGTGTTTGGGGGTGGGGAGGGACAGAGAACAAGCAGATTCGTTCTACAAATAAATCCAGGAGGGGCTTTGGGCAGCAAGGTCTTCACTTGCTTATTTTTAGTCCCTTTCTACTGTAGGGACAGCCCTCCCCACCCTGCCTAGTGGCACTACCCAGTTGGAGATCCTCCACCAAGTTCTGAAGGTGATTGCTGAATCCCCTTTCTGGTTATTAATAACAGCATTTGTTCTCAAGAGCCGTGGCAGGAATCCCTCAGCTCCTGACAGGTGTCTCTCTATATCTGAACGTAAGACCCTTTTATTTTCTCCTGTGTATGTGTGATTGTCCAACTTTTCAGGACAGAGCAATATGGTTGGAGCCAAAGTCAACTCATCTGGAAAACAAAATTTCACTAGATCAGTGACTCTCTAAGTGTGGTTCCTACACTAGTAACATCAACATCACCCCAAGGAACCGCTTAGAAATGCAAATTCTCCTCCAGACTTACTGAATCAGAAACTCCAGGAGGTGGCTGGAGGGGGGTGATCTGGTTCTTACAAGCCTCCAGGTGGTCCAGATACCCTGAACTTCTCTTCAAATGTGTTCCCCAGCCCAAGCATGTCCTGTGTTCCATTTAACCTCCCTCTTGAAGGAGGGATTGGATGCAGCGTTGGCAGAATCGGACTTCATGAAGAGGCTGCAAGAAGCTTTATGCTCACAGTTTCATGCTTTGTTTTGATTTTTAAATAGAGCTATAGATTTTCCTTTAATCCGAAAACTAGATTTTAAAAAAGGGGACAGTTGTCTGGCCTCGCTAAATGTAATTAACAAGACCTGGCTTCCTCCGTCTGGAAGAGCAAGCCACGTCTTACCTGGCTTGGTCCCATGTCCTTGTCAGGCCTGGGGTTTCCCCAGTGATGGCGGTTCCCTCACCCACAGTCCCTCACTAGTCTGGGACACGGCCTGCAGCTGGACCTCTCTGGTCCCCTCTTCCTTCAATAGCCCCCACTTTGCTTTTACTAACTGCAGGGGTTCCTGATTTTCCCCTGCTCTTTGTATCTTTGTTTTTTCTCTTGTCAGGACAGCTCCTGGGCGCTGCCTTGGCTGTAGCAGTGCGTCACCGTCAAGTGTGGGCCCTGCTGGCAGTGGTCATACCTGCCGTGAGAGAGCCCTGTGGGTGGCCAGGCTGGGATGCTAGCGCCTGCCTGTGCTTACCCTGGGCTCCAGAGAGCCACGTGCTTCTGGACAATTAGCTTTTGGTTGATTGTCTAAAAGAAACTCCCAAGGAGCAAAGTCCCTCGGAATAGCCTCAGTAACACGTTGAGGTCTGCTGCGAAGCAGACAGTGTGGAGAAACAAAGCTGACCTGGAGAGTCTGGTGGCCTTGCGCTGTGGTGAATACCAGGATTCAAGGCAAGGGCTGAGGCGTCCCTGGGTTTCAACCTGGGGAAAAGGGCTTTGCTCCAGGGTTGAGGGTGTGGGCCGTAGCAGACAGGGACAGTAACCAGCACAGTCCTGGGGAGGAGGAGTAGGTGCTACCTGTTGTCTCACTAAAATGGGGTTCTTAAGTTTACTTTTAACTTCTGAGATCCTCATTTTCCTTTCCTGTCATCATAATCTGTGTAATCTGGAACTCTCCAACCCTGACTTGCTAGTAACGTGGACAAGTTGGCTCATTCAATCAGTCCTGGTCCTGCTCTCTAGACCTCATTGTGTTCTGGTCAAGAGGTCATAGGTCAGACCCTATTGGCAGCACTGCCCTAAAGACAGCAAGGGCAGTGGAATTACAGCCAGGGCTACAAGATGTCCTTTACGCTCCTAAAGGGAAGGTCCCTAGTGTGTTTTAGAGGCAGGGGAGAGCCAAGAAGGCAGATCTCCCCTGTCCTTCTAATTTTGAATTCTCCATCTGTTTCCTGGTGGAGCCAGACCAAGACAGCTGGTGGGGATGAGTGTGTGTGTTTAAGTATGTAAATTTGTGTGAATGTATATGAATGCACAGAATCTTTGTGAATGAATATGTGTGTGTGTGTGTGTGTGTGTGTGTGTGATGTGTGTGCTTGGAATGTGTATAGTATAAGCATGTGTGTGGTGTGTGGTGTGTGCTCATATGTGCGCATGTGGTATTTGGATATGTGCAGTATGTGTGTGTGTGTGTGTGCGCGCCGCACACGTGCATGTGTGTCTGAGTGAGGGGAGGAGGAGAGGGAGAGAGGTGCCCTTACCCTCATGGCGCCTTCTGGGAGAGTCAGACCTGCTGCTCAGTGGTGGAGGATGGTTTCAGGTGGGTAGACAGAGGTCCCAGGACATGTAGGTGTGGGAGGGCTGTGAGAGGGGAGCAGAAGCTACACCTCACTGGGTCTGGGATTGCTTTTGTTCCTTAGCCTCTTCTTGCTGCTGCTTCCACTGCTGATCCTCTTTGTTCTTGTGCTGTAATTAGAAGTACTTTCTTCCAGTGTCCTTGGTTTAGGTCCCTTCAGATGACCGAGTTTTGTGGGGCTTCAATTGAATTTTAGTGAACACTTACTGGGTTCCAGGTGCTAGCAAGGAAATAAACTGAAATGCTGTTTTCCTCCAAAAAAGGCAGTCGGATGGAAGAGGACAGCATAGGTACACCTGACATTCAAAGCTGGCAGTCTGAGATATGGGCTGTGGCCTAGGCGAAGGAAAAATGCAGAGGGAGAAAGAGGAGAGAGCAGAGATTTCAGAGTGGGAGGCATTGGCCATCCTGGGAAAGGGCCATTGACATGTGACCTCAGGATGGGGAACAAAAGTATGAAAGGTGCGGAAAGTAATAGGTGTGATGTTGTGCAGCCAGGGTGCAGCCAATGGGGCAATACCATTCTGTGCATGGTGGGTTAGGTTTAGGCATTGGGTGAGGATAAAGGATGGGAGGGAGAGGGGTAGTGAGAGAATATATAGAAATAGGCAGTTGAGATCATCTCATAGAAGGACTTGGACCCAGATATGGAGTTTGGACTTGATTAGGTGGGCCAAGCATTCTGGAAGATCCTGCTCTCTGTGCCTATCTAGTCTTTTATGTGTCCAATATGGTTCTTTTCCATACCACTCAGCACATGGCAAGTTCTGGCCTCTCTTTTCCTTTTCACCTTGAGCTTCTCTAATTTGAGAGGAGGCTCAGTGATATTGCCTTGTACTCTGGAACAACTGGAGTGATTTCCTTTCCATTAAATTAGCTCCAGTCTCCACTGAGGAACTCAATCAATGCCTGGGTTTTATAGACGGTCCATAGCTGTCTTTCCAATATGGTAGCCTTTGGCCACCCATGGCTACAGAGTATTGGAAATTTTACCAGTCCAAATTGAATTGTGCTGTAAGTATAAAATAGACTCACATTTTAAAGACTACAAGAAATGTGAAATATCTCAATGCTATTTTCTGTATTGATTACATGCTGAATTGATGATATTTTGGGTATATGGAGTTAAGGTAGACTGTACTATTGTAATTAATTTCACTTCTTCTCATTTTTTAAAAATGAGACTAATTGAAAATTTCAAATGGCATTCGTGACTTGCATTCAGTTTCTATTGAAAAGACCTGTTGTACAGCAGTAGTACCTTGCTTTTTCTGTAAAGGGCCACCTAGTACATATTTGAGGGTCTGTGGGCCATTTGACCTCTGTCATGATTATTTGTGCTAATATGAAAGTGGCTTGTATTAGTTTTCCATTGCTGCTGTAACAAATTAACACAAAATTTTTGACATAAAATAACACAGTCTTATTGTCTTACACTTCTGTGGTTTAGAAGTCCAAGGCAGGTCTCACTGGATTAAAATTGAGGTGTCACCAGGGCTGTGTTTCCTTCTGGGCCTTCTGTGGGAGAATTTCTTTCCTTGCCCCTTTCAGCTTCTCGAGGCCCTATACATTTTCATCCCCTTCTTCCATCTTCAATTCACACATGTCGCATCTCTCTGCATCTTTCCTCCCTTGTCATATCTTTTGACTTTTTCTTAAATGTCTCCCTCATCAACATTTAAGGACCCTTGTGGTTACAGTGGGATCACAAAATAATTCAGGATAATGTGCCCTGGTCATGGTCCAAACCCTTAATCACCTCTGCAAAGTGCCTTTTGTTTGTAAATTAACATATTCACAGAGTTTAGGGATTAAAATGTGGATGCCTTTGGAGGATCATTATTCTGCCTAGAACATGTCCATAGACAACATAGTAACAAGTGGGCATGGCAGTCCAATAAAACCACGAAAATAGACTCCCAGCCTGCAGGCTAGAGCTTGCTAACCACTGGGTTGGGCAACTGTTTTTTTTTTTTTTTCCTCTCTCTCTCTGTTTTTTGTGGTACTGGGAATTGAACTGAGCCACACGCTCCTTTTTGTATTTTTTATTTTGAGACAGGGCCTTGCTAAGGCTGACTTCCAACTTGCAATCCTCTTGTCTCAGCCTTCTGAGTTCCTGAAGTCACAGGCATGTGCCACCATGCCTGGCTAGGCCATCATTTCGCTTAAGTATAGTATATGGGATGATGATTTTGCCAGAGGCTCTACAGGGAAGGTTCTATTGGTTTGAGAGATCCAGTAAGCAAGAGCCTTCTTTTAGTTAAGATGCTGAGAAGTTGTACAGTAGAGAAGCCTGTTTAGTTTTCTTTTTGCACAACGAAAATTTTTCAAGTATTACTATCTTTTTCCCCCCACTTTATAATACCCATGAACACTGTGGACTTAGATTCCCAGGAATACTCCCTGGGAAACCCTGGCACAACCCAGCACATGGCCTTTTAGAGAAGACTGCCTCCAGTCTCCTGATCTAAGGTCAAGACACCAGTCACGTCACTTGAGATTTGATTATAGAAAGCATTTTGGCTTCATTAAAGTTCATTAAATGAGCCATCCAGTGTAATTTAGCTGAATAAAAATGGCTCAAATGGCTTTAACCCCCACCCTCTTTTACAGCAATTTAATTGAGGGAAAAGCAAATATATCAATGATGTAGAAAAATATTTCTTGGCCTTCAAGAGCAAGGCTGGGCAGTAGCACCTGCTTGCTTGTCCTGAGCACTGGGTTTTAGAGTTGGCTCCTGGGGCCTCCTTAGCTATCTTGGTAAAAAGATAGCATAGTCTTTCCTTCCTGCTGTTCAGTCCACAGAGCTGCTGGCTGCCACCTCAGCAGCTTCCTCAGGGTGGGCTGCAATGTCCTCTGTGTGAGGCAGATGAGGCCCAGAAGTGACAGTATCCATACCCATAAGGTGTGAGCTCCTGGTCCTTAAAGAAATGGGTAGTAGCCTGTCAGCCCTACCCTATTATACCTGTGATTTGTTCCTTTCTAGCAAACTCTATGTGAGGTTTGATGCTGAAGCAGAGAATTCTCCTCTCTTGTCATTTCCTCCATTTCTTCAGAATTTCCAAAAGAATCCCAGTGTGGTGTGGCAGGGGAGGGGACTGGCTGTCTCCAAGAAGTTTGCTATGCACTGAATGACTATGTCCCCCCAAATTCATATGGTGAAATTTTTACCCCCAAGATGATTGCTTGACGTGGGACCACTGGGTCTTGAGGATGGAGCCCTCACAAATGGGAGTAGCACCCTTATAAGAGGCTGATAGAGACCCACCACCCCTCTGTGTTTGACTGCATGAGAAGACAATAGTATTTGTGGAAGCAGATATCAGACTTAGAATCTGCCATCCCCTTCATCTTGGGCTTCCCAAGAACTCACAGAACTGTGAGAAATTTCTGTGTTCATAAGCCACTTAGTTTATGACATTTTATTATAGCAGCCTGAATGCTGAATGATGTAAGACAAAGACCAAGTAGATCTCTCTTTCATGTCAGGGGTTGCGGGTGGAGAAGAGGGCAGACAGAGAGCCGAGAAGGTATTATGTCCTAGGGAGAGAGAGATGCACTTTTCAAAATGCTGCCTTCATGGAGGAAAGAAGAAGATTTACATCAGGTTGATTCCAGCCAGCAAGCCACAGCCCAGGAACCTGTGGGGCTGGTAGGGGTTTTCTGGTTCACTGTGTCAAATGCATCACGAACATAGGATGCTCAAAAACTTGACTTTAAGCAGCAACAGAACAAATCCTCCAGGAAAAGTCATTTCTGGTGGCATTCATCTTTGGGATGTGAGTTGAGCATTTTCCTGATTCTCTCTTTTCTCTTTTAATCATCTTTTTCAGGAAGAGGCTGGAGCATATCCAAGAGTTGGGCAAGTGGACAGATAGATAGCAAATTGTAACTTAGCAGCTAGAACTTGACTGGGAGGCAGGTTCCCTAGAGTGACCAGGCATACAGCCGAGGGGATGACAGAAAACCATGACTTCCAGTCTTTCAGGGATCCCAGTGGGGCAGCCAACCTGACAGTCAAGGCTTTGGGGTAAATGAGGGGCTTGGAACAGGCACACTAATTTGCTAGGGCTACCATAACACTGTATCACAGACTGAATGGTTTCAACAATAGACATTATTGCCTCATAGTTCTGGGGATTAGAAGTCCAAAAATCAAGCTGTTCACTGGTTTGATTTCTTTTGAGGCCTCTCTCTTGGGCTTGCAGATAGCTGTATTCTCCCTGTATCTATACATGCTCTTCCCTTTGAGTGAGCCTGTGTCCTAAATCCCTCTTCTCATAAGGATGCCAGTCGTACTGGATTAGGCTCACCCTAATGACCTCATGGAATCTTAATCCCCTCTTTAAAGGCCCTATCTTCAAGTATAGAAACATTCTAAAGTATGGGGAGTGAGGATGTCAACATATAAATTTGGGGACAGGGGCACAATTCAACCTGCAACAAATCACCATCATGTTTTACAATCTCATAAAAAACAGAAGACAAAGCCCAAGTAGGGGCTGGGGAGGTGCAGAAGTGGAGTGAACCTCCAGGCGTTGGTGGGAGCATTATCAAAAGGTCTGTGGAGCTGACATGATCCGGTGAAATGCTGGATGAATAGTGCCTGGGTGGGGTGGTCTGGTGTAATAGCACAGGGATTTGGGGCACCTACCCCCAACAATCCCTCCCACATTTGAATCCTAATAATACCTTCCCACAGGGCCTATCTCTGCCAATAGAAAAGGAGGTGTTTCCAAATGTTGGACTCACTCTTAAACCAGGAAATTCACCAAGACTTCCATCTGCAGGATCACTTGTGGAGGGGGATTAGTGTCCCCTTCTCAAATCTTAGCCCCCCTTCCCCTCCCCGCTCCAGGTTGTATGTTTAGAGCAATAGGAGAACTCATCTTCTTGGTTTCTCTTCCTTTTTTTTTTTTTTTTTGCTGGGGGTGGGTGTGTGGCTATGGGGGATTGAACTCAGGGGCCCTCGACCACTGAGCCACATCCCCAGCCCTATTTTGTATTTGATTCAGAGACAGGGTCTCTCTGAGTTGCTTAGTACCTTGTCATTGCTGAGGCTGGTTTTAAACTCACGATCCTCCTGTCTTGGCCTCACAAGCCTCTGGGATTACAGGCGTGCGCCACTGTGCCTGGTAGCTTGGTTTCTCTTGGCAACAGCATCCACCTTGCTGACCCTTCTGTAGGGCAGTTGGATTCCTAGGGTGATATCCTCCCCAGTCATGGGGCTTTGTCCTGCTAGAGTTTGGTACCTCCCTTAGGACCACTTACCTTGCTGAGCCTTCTACCAGCCTGAGGGGAGGTTGGTTGCCTGGAAGGATCCCTGTTCAAAACAGGATTAATGCAGGAAGGGCTATCTCAGCCCTATCACTCCTCAGGGCCCAGCGTTTCGCCATATGTGTGTCTGGCTCATGTTCCCAGAGCACCCAGTAGCTTTATCGTCATCGTTTATTACCTCTGGACTCCAGAGTCTGGCTATGAGAGCGCCAGTTGTGCAGGACAAAATTAATGGCTTTGTTTGGGAGTCTCAGATGAGAGATAGAGGGGGCGATGTCATGGAGCTTGATTTTGGGATAGTGTCTGATGCATCATCTCATAAAATCTTGCTCACCAAATTAATTCATTGGTCATGTGGCTTGGACACTGGCTACTGACCCAAGCAAAAGTCAGAGACGGGTGATAATGGATCTGTTAGGGAGGAGGCCTCAGGAGGAGGTGGCCGTGGGGCTCAGAGGCAGAATGCTTCTTAATTAAAGTCTTGTCTGATGAGCAGGGTAACCAGCTCATCAATAAGTGATGACAGATGAATACAGGTGAGGTGCCAGCTAGGAGGAAAATTGGGGCAGTGAGTTCTGAGTGGGTGGTGAGTCCTACTGAAACCCTGGGCCTCAGAGTCCCCATTTACCCTAGACCATGAGAATTGATAAATGTCTGGAAGGGCACGCTGGCCAGAGACTTATGCTTCTTGTTTTGTGCTACATGTGTTTGCCTTCCTTCTTGTCTTTTCTGTGTATGTTTGTCTCTGGGACTGGGTGTGTTTCTGGGAGGGCACTGTATATGGCTGCACAGGATCCGCACACTGTACCCTTCCCTGGACTTGTGCCTTACAGTGTCCTTGTGTCTGGGAACACGCACAAGGTTTTGTGTGTGTGTGTGTGTGTGTGTGTGGACAGAGTGCGTGAGTGCTGTGGTGGCCACTCTTGTTTGGACAAAGTACTGGAGGAATCCAAGGGATCACCTTCCTCCAGGTGGGATTGGGAGGATGAAGGGGGGATGGGCAGGAGGTGCAGCTAGGACATTCCTGGGAGAGCAGGAGCCCACCTCCCCCTTATCAGGTATCCCAGGTCCCCACCCTCCTTTAACTTGTAATAAGGAGGAGATAATGCTGTTTCTTATTCTTTATTTGCCCAGAATGCCTGTTATTTTCTTTCTTTCAGAATCCAATTTTCTCTTGACATTTCTGCCTAATGTAGCAAAGCATGACCTTTGTGGGAGGACATTGCCGGCAGCCTGCTCTCTGCCCGGGGCTTCCCCGACTCCTGGCAGGCTCCCTGCCTGCTCCTCTCTGGGGGATGAGCAAGGCTGCCCATTTCACCTGGATCGTTCCTGTCTCCCGCCTTGCTTTTGGGTTTTACCAGGGACATGACCCCCACGGGTCAACGAGCCTGGGGTTTCTGGCTTCTGAGTCCCTGAAGGATGCTGCTGCTCAGCTTCAGAACCATGGGTTTTATTCCCGGGAGCATTAGAGTCGGGTGGGGAGCTAAAGGCAGAGGCTGAGCTGCTTTCCAGCATTCCCTTTGGATTTGGAAGTGTGGGCTTGTCCATCTTCTGCTGCCAAGAATGCTGTTGTGTGTAGACAGTAAAACCAGGAAAAACAAGGGAGAAAAGATTTCTACCTGGATGATTCAAACACAAAGATTTATTACAACTTCGTGAAGGCCTCTAGCAACAGAGATTCAGAGAATGGTATTGCAACCTGTTGTCTTTGACTTTAGATTCTGAGCTCCCAGCCTAGTATCTAGGTAGGGGCAGTGACTCTTGGGGACATCTGTCAGATCCCTTGCTCCACCCCTCCCAGCAGGAGATGGACTGCTGTAGGGACTTGTCCCAGATGGCGTCCCAGATGGGTACAGCTCTTCTTTGGTCAGTTCTTTACTTCTGGCTGATGGGGGAGTGGTGGAAGCTTATAGGAAGGAGGAGTATGGTCACTAGGGGTTTCGTGAATCAGAACATGATGGCTAGCTCTGGGCCCTGCAGAGAGGAAGTGGGTAAGCACATGGGCCATGGGGGCCAGCCTCAAGAGCTGGGTGTGGTGGTCTTGGAGAATTTGAACAGAGGGAGTGCTGGAAAGGAAGACAGTGAACACTAGTTGTGGGAGCCACCTACCTAAGGTCCTCTTCCCTTCCCCACCAGTCCCCTGCATGGTGGGGCTACCTTCCTGACACCAGCACAGGCTGTCCCTGAGACCTAGCCAGTTCAGATCTGGCCAACTCATCACAGATAGGCTGCATCAAAAAGAAGTGTGGACTGTCCCTTAGGTTTTTCTTAAATTTGAGTATCTGTTCTTGTATAGTCTCCCTTTGTGAGCTATAGACCCATTTCTTGCTTTAGTTATCTAATAGGGGCTGGGGTGTAACTCAGTGGCAGAGAACTTGCCTAGCATAGGTGGGGCCCCAGGTTATGTCCAAGCACTGCAAAAAAACAATTTATATCTAACAGGCATCTTATTGTCAGTAGTACTGGGGCATTGAACCCAGGAGCTCTCTACTACAGAGTTATACACCCAGCCCTTTTTAGTTTTTATTTTGAGACTAAATTGCCCAGGCTGGATTAGAACCTGTGATCCTCCTGCCTTAGCTCTCCAAGTCTGTGGGATTACAGGTGTGTGCCATTGCGCCCAGCCAGGCATCTTAAATGTAATAGTCTCAGGGAGGAAACCCTTGACCCCACTGCCTCCACGTGATCTCTTGGTAGACTTCCTTACCTCACTAAATGGCCTCACCCCTTTTTCTTGTAGCACTGTTGTAACCTTCAAACGGGCCAGCCAACATTCAGGCTTGGTCTTCCATAAAAAATGGTAATTAAATTATGTCATGTCCCCCACTCCAAACCATCCTGTGCTTTCCCACTGCTCTTTTGAGTAAAATCTGGTCTCGTCCCGTGGCCATCAAGGTGGGTGTGGCATGAGCCCCTCTCCCGTTATCCCAGCTCACGGCCTCCACTCCTCCACTCCCTTCCTGGCTCTGGTGTTCCTCTCAGACCCTTGCACTTACTATTTCTACTGCCCCTGGTGCTCACCTCCTTCTCCTCTTGACTCAGGTCTTTTGTCACCTTGTCAGGAGGCTCTTCTGAGAGCACCTGTCTGAAGTAGCTTTTTCCCTCTTCCACATCGGTTACATCCATCACCTGATTTATGCTCTTCCTTCTCCTCATTCATTTGTACCTTGAACACGGGGCTCTGGAGTGACCTCATCTTTTCCCTCAGTGGTCAGCACCCTCACCCTCAGTGCAGCCTGTGTTGACTTTCCATAAATATCTGCTCTAAAAGTCATCTAAATATAGGTGCATGTGTAAGCACATGTGTGTTTATAATAAAGTCTGTGTTTGCTTTCATTACTTTCATGTTTAATAGACACAAATACATGCGTGTGTGTGTGTGTGTGTGTGTGTGTGTATTTACCTAAATGGAATCAGCATCACCATCCACCCCATCAGTAGATGAGTACATTGTTCCTCAGGTGCCACTTCAGTTCTAGCAATGTCTAACGCTGCCTGTAAGGGCTGTTATCACATCAAAAGTTGTTTGTTGAGCCTGGCAAAGTAATAACCGTGGGCGTGTTTTTTCTTTCATTCAGAAGACTAATGGCTGCTCCTTCCCCCTGTACATCCTAATGAGAACAATTAAATAGCCATTAGGAGGAGAACAGACATGTGAACAAAAGGCTGATGTCTTGATCTCACGGATGTGCCTGTTTGCAGGGGGAGGGATGGGCTAGGAGGAGTTGTAGGTGACTTGAAGAGTTTATTGACCTGGGTGACTGTTAAGAACACACATGGGCTCAGGGCTCTCTGGCCTCCTAGTGGAGGGTGGCTTCCAACAGGCATGGACTTTTATTATGGAGAGAGAGTTTGGGAGAATAATCTATTATTTCTTTGATTTGTAAAACCTTGCCTTTTAAAAGTCTTCTGAATTCTATTCAAACCTGATCTGTGGCCTCAACTATTAGCAAATATATCTTTAGTAGAGTTGAACAAAGCAAAAGAGGAAAAACAAAGCTGGGCTCCAGTGAAATGACCAAACTCACTCTCAAGAGCCTGACTAATGGCAGGTCTGTCCTTTAACTTCCTCTTTGTTTTGCCAATCTTGCAGAAACCTGTCGAGCAACCGCCTCACCACACTCTCATGGCAGCTCTTCCAGACGCTGAGTCTTCGGGAACTGTAAGTTCGGTTTTGAGACTGTGCAGGCGGTGAAGTGGTGATACTGGTTGGGTGGGGAGAAGCGTCACGCACCGGGAGCTACAGAAGGCTGTGTGTACACCTGAGAGGGCTGCTGGTGGGATCATGCAGAGAGTTCAGGGAGAGCCAACTCAGGAAGCCCCCACCCCCGGTGCTCCATTTCTCATGCCCTGAGCATAATCCATTTCAGAAGACAGAATCTCATTTCCTATCAGGATTTAGTTTTATGATCTACAGGTGATTAGTAATAATAGCTTTAGTATCAAT
Organism: Marmota marmota marmota; assembly: GCF_001458135.2. Lineage (NCBI taxonomy): Eukaryota > Metazoa > Chordata > Mammalia > Rodentia > Sciuridae > Marmota > Marmota marmota. The sequence goes on from NW_026000196.1 coordinate 6,551,749, forward strand.
GATAATAGAGCATCAATTCATAGTAAATAACATTTGTGATGCATAACTTTATGAATTATCAGGTACACTTTCATTAACGTGACCTTAGATTGAGCATCACGAGAATCATAGGAGGTAGGTGTTATTCTCTGCCGGTCATGGGTGAGAATGCTGATCCCTAGAGATGCATCCAAGGTTTAACCTCGATTGCATTGCATAAGGACCGGCCCAGGACTTGAGCCCCGGTGGGGTGGCCTGACTTCAGAATGCACCTCCTTTCCACCACTCATGATCTCCCAACAGCTTATTTAGGCACCCCGGGAGGGGGCAGCTCAGCCTTGCTGCATCCCAGAGCTGATCAGTGCAGCCTGTCACAGGCCAGCCATTTTGTGCACACAAATGTTGGCTTGATGAGTGAAAATTCGTGACCACTGCTGGAAAAAATAACTCATGTTGATGTGTGAGTCATCAGGGTCATTTCTGTGCATGAAGGACAGCATATTATGTTAAGGGAATAAATCAAGGAATAAATTGAAGAGGAATTGAGGCATGGATGAAGTTAGGGGGTCAGAGTTCCAGACACGCCACTCATGTTTTCCCATTTACTTGGTGACTCAGACCCAAATTCACAGAATGCGGATTGCTTTACTGTCTTTACCAAGCAGCAATGACCTTGGACTTCTGCCTAGGCTCTTGGTTTTTCAACTTGTTCTCACTGGCGAGACCTGAGCTCATGGATGAGACCTCCTGGCAGGAAGGAGAATATTTACGTCCAGTGTCCCAAGAGCCTTTCATCCCATGACAATTTTGTGGACTGTCCTTGTCTTCATGGGCCTACCTGAACATATGGTGCTTCAAAAGGCATAGGATGTACAGAGGTTGTCTCTTTAAAAGTGTGGAACTGGGTGCTCTGACACTTGCCTGTAATCCTAGCTATTCAAGAGGCTGAGACAGGAGCATTGCAAGTTTGAGATCAGCCTCTTCAACTTAGTGCAATCTTGTCTTAATACGAAAATGATAAATAAAAAGGGCTAGGGATGTGGCTCAGTGATAGAGCATCTCAGTTCAATCCTCAGTACTTAAAAAAAAAAAAGTGTTGCAGGTTTAGGACAATGTGCTGTGGGTTGCCTTCCTCTCTTAGAACTGTGCCCCTTCCACCTCTGGTGGAGGTAGCATAGACATGGTGATCAGAGTCCTTAGTCTCCTCTGGCAGAGCTCTAGATGGACACCAATAAAACTCCTACTCAAGCTGAGAGAGAAGTAAATAAACAACAACAACAACAAAAATAGACCACATCACAGACACATAGATGCCAGACTGTTATACTCCATGTGACAAATTCATTCGCATCTTTGTAGGTGGAAAAGATCTCAGAGGTGAATTAACATGACTACCACTGATACTGATTTCTGGGGCTCTTCCTCCAAGCCAAGCAGTAATCTGTTAAATTATGCATATTATTTAATTTAATCCTTATAAGAATTCTGTATGGTAGGAATAACTACTATCACTTAACATTTGAGAACACTGACATGCTTAGCAAGGTTAAGTATCTTGTTCAAGGTCATCCAGTAAAAAAGAGGTAGAGTGTAGACTCAAAGTTTTGACCCCTGTGCTCTATGATCTCCCAGCTTTATTCTATCTGTTTCCAACGCAAGACTCTTTCATATGCTAATTTTCAAAAAGTGCATGGTTGTGGATCTTTCCTAAGTTGCCCTTGAGCTGATAGGGGGCTCAGGGGGCTCTCTTTCCTGGGAGCCTTGAATCTAGTTATCTAGTGATGCCTATCCCTTTGTCTAGGGGAGGCCAGGGACAGTGTCCCTCTGGGGGGACATCTGGAGTCTGCTGTTGGCTGAATTATTGAGAAAATGTTCAGAGCTCTTTCTAAGAAATCGTTGGATATGAAATCAATGGTGTGGTGCCCTGGTGACCTGTTTTGTGGAGATTTAGAAACAGTTGTTGCATGGATATATATTTAAAGAAAATGTCAGATTTCTCCCAGAGGATCATGGGATTCTGCATTCATCTTTGCCTGGGATCAATACTCCTGTGAGCTGGATGTAACTTATGGGGGAATGAAGACATTCCTTCCAGTGGGAGTCAGCATGTGAATGCCACTGTGTCCATGGAGCATTTTATTCCTGTCATATTGTTAAATAAGGAAAAATCATATTGGAGGATAAAGAAGCCCCCCTCCAAGGAGCTATTGCCCTGGTTGGGGTCTATTTTTTGAGGAAGAATTGAACGTTGAGAGTGGAAAATTTATCTTTTTGGCTGGAGGAGGCCGTGCATTGGCTCTTAGCTTTGGCTGTGATTAAAATCCAAACAATCCCCCTTCCTGGCAAACAGAAGAGAGGGTAGTACTTTCTTGTCCGACTTCTTGATTAGTCCACATGGCACCATCTGCCACGAGCCATGTTGCCTGCCAGGGTCTGCTCGATGCCTCCTGAGGCCTGGGGTGTGGAGATGGGTTGGTGTTTTCAGGAAGAAACCATTTTGGCCTTGGGGGACAGAGGGCTCAGCATGTGCTGTGGCAGCCAGGAAAGTCTTCAGCCACAAGAGCGAGGCTTCACTGATGGTCTGCAGCTACAGAAGGACAAGCAGATCCTTGGCAATTTCTTAGCATATTTCTTTCTTTCACAGAGGGTCTCTGGAGGAGCTCTGCTGTGCCCCCAACCAGCCTCTTCCTTGCTTGACAATTTGATGTGTTGAGCCTTTCTACTGAAAAGACTGAGTGTCTACTGCCCAGGGTCCTACTTCCAGTGGGCTATGAGAAGGAAGAGGCACATATTAAGCACCTAAGGTGTACAAAGTTCCATCTCATCCTTGGAACAAATCCACAAAGGCAGTATCAGTGTAGCCAGTTTTACAAATGAGGGATTTGAGGCTGCCTAAGTTGAACAGGCATCCCAGGATCACAGAGCTGGTACATGGTAATCTAGGAATTAGTGTTATGATTTCTGGAATTATCACCATCTGGGACAGCTGTTTCCAAAGAACCATGCTCTTTCCCTTACCCACTCAGCAACATGTCCAGTGTGCTCAGGGTCTTTCCATAAGCCTCTTTAAGATGACAGCCTCCCCTCTGAGTGACATCACAGGGTGGCCATCTTGCCATATACCAAGATCCTGCCTTTACTTTCTGTCACCTACTTTTGGGAGACAAGGCATGGTCTTAGGGAGCATCTGGCATATAGCCTCTCACCAGTCCAGGTGGGGTTCCCCTCTCTCTCTCTCTCTCTCTCTCTTTTTTTCTTTTGGTGGTTCTGGGTATTGAACCCAGGGCCTTGTGCATGCAAGCCAAGCACTCTACCAACTGAGCTATATCCCCAGCCCCAGGTGGGGTTCCTCTCGTGGAGCCAAATGGGGGCATCTTTCAAGACTTGCTTTGGAGCAGCCAACACTGTTTCCGGCTTTAAAGGAATTCAGCTTGGCATGGCGCTGTGCTCTCAGAAGCTTCTGGTTATGGCAAGATGGTTTTTCTGTTTTTTTCTCCTGACAGAGAAGACTGGAACTGTTTGTCTAAAAATCAGAGCAAGAATTGGACAGATTGTCTTAGAGATAAAGAATGAATTAGAAAGAAAAGAAGCTTGGATTCTGAATCCCATGATACCATCTAGGCAATGGCAGAGGCACTGGAGGATATCAACCCACAGCACGGAAACCCTCCAGAAATACCCTGAGGACCGTTAATGCATCTTCTCTTAATACCCTGCACGCACAGAGCAGACATGATTAAAATAGACTGGAATATTTCATTTTCTTAAAGCAAAGTGATAATTACCTCTGGTATGATTTGCAGATTTAATCGACTTGGTAAAATATTAACTCAGTATAGCGATGAGTTTGGGCTTATTCTGGCACATTCCTTTTCCCTTTTTTGGCCATAACCACTTTGAAAGCTCCTGAAGAAGTCACTAAACAATCACATTAATAACAGTATTGCTATAATAGCAATTTCTGCTTTATTATAGCCCCCTTGTAATTCACGGAGCATGTGAATGTAATTCTCTCAATAACTCTATAGAGAAGGAATGTTAAATACAATCATCACCGTCTTACAGATGTTAAAACTGAGTTTTGGAGAATTAAGTTACTCACACTCTTAGTTTCCTAGGGTGACCATAACAAATGACTTCAAACTTGGTGCTTTACAACAACAGAAAATTATTATTTCAGTGTTCTGGAGGCCAGCAGTCTGAAGTCAGGGTGTCAGCAGAGCCACCCTCTCTTCAAAGTCTTTAGGGGATAATTCTTCTCTGCCTTGCCCAGCCTCTGGTGCTCCTGGAACTCTTTGCCTACTGCATTTATTTGGTCTCTGCCTCCAGCTCACATGGCTAACATCCCCATCTCCTTGTCTGTCATCTCCCTCTCTGGGCTGGGAGTTCAGTGTCCACCAGAAATCCAGAGCCACCTCATCCTTTGATCTTTAACTTGATCACATCTGCAAAGGCTGAATTTCCAAAGAAAGTCACATTCACAGGGACTAGGGTTAGGACCTGGACAAATCTTTTTAGAGGACATAATTCAACCCATTGTATTTGCTCAAAGTGACACAGCTGATGACCAACTCAGATCTTCTGTCTGTGTACTTTTTCTGCCATCTGATTGTTGTTACCTTGAGGAGGCCTACACTGTGTGACAATGGTGCTGCCCTTACCGATTGGGTACCCTCCCCATTTTCCACCACCTGGCCCCAGGATTGCCATTAGCAGTGCTAATACTTTGGAAGGGAGAAGCAAATTTCCCAAGCAATCATGGGGAAATCAGTGTTTTCTGAACACCCAGTCCTGGCCTCAGCTCTGCTGCAAAGTGCTTGTGTACTCATGTCCATCTGGATGGGGCTGAGTTAAAGGGTGGGAAGCCCCCAGGTGCTGTGATCAGGTCCCGGGACCATCTGTAGTGTTCACAGGGTCAGCCACATTGCTAATGGAATGCAGAGAGCCATGCTATAGGTTCTTCAGATCTGCCTCAGAATCCCTGGCTAAAGAAGTCTCCACTCCATGCCTGGTTGGACGGGAAAAGAGCACCAGAATGGACAGCACCGTTTAGATCCAGGGCATGCGCATCTCTTCTTGCCCACCTCACTGTGCAGACTCTTCTTAGGATATAAAAATGACTGCAGATTGGCTCAGTGGGATGCCCAGGGTGCCACTGTTTTAGGACTCAAAATGCTTTGTGCTAGGTATGAGTTTTGTTCTCTAAGAGGAAAATCTAAGCCAGGTACAGTGACACAGTCCTGTACTGCTTGAGAGGCTGAGGCAGGACGATTGCCAGTGGGGGCAATTTAGTGACACAGTGTCTCCAAACAAACAAAGAAAAAAAAACAAGGATTGGGGAAGTAGCTCAGGGTTAGAGCACCCTGAGTTCAATCCCCAGTACCACATTAAAAAAATAAATAAATAAAACAGGAAAGTCCAGAAAGACGAGGAAGAGGCTCCCATAATTCTTTTGCAGTTTCTAGGAGACTCTGGATTATAGTCAAGGACCAGATCTCAAAAGGACCAGATCCTGTAAGAGGGCCCTGGAGGGAAAGAATGGAAGAAAACAAGGGCCATTACTGAGCCTGTCTCTGGCAGCAGCCTTGGCACATCCCAAACATCTCACCGAATTCTCCTGCCAGCCTCAGGACACTTGACATGTGGGATGCCCAGGGTGCCACTGTGTACTCATGTCTACCTTGGGAGCCACTGAGAAGTCGGGACGTGTTGCAGTGCAGGCTCCCACAAGAGGCAGGACTGCAGCAGGCACTGCTGGGGCTGGAGGCGTCACTGCCAAGCCCCTCGCTTGTCTGGTCTTTTCAACCCAGGTGGATAATTTGTATTTTTACACCTACTTAATAATGAATGACCACATCTTGTCAAGTGAGCAGCTGGGAAAAACAAGGCTGACCTGGTTCAATTTGCACATATTCAAGCATCTGGAGCCTTCGTGTCATCCAGCAGGGCGGCCAGGCTCTCTGCAGCCCTGCAGTGGGCATCCAAGCCACTCCAGCTCCTCAGGTCTCTGTTTGCACACGCACCAGGTGGCACATTTGACTTTCTGCTTTCTTAAGGAAGCCACTAGACCTCCCCTTCCTCCCTGAGCTTCCTCCCTGTGAGGGTTGATTAAAAGAATTTGTGTTAGACTTTTGGTAGAGCTGGACACAGTGGCACATAGCTGTAATTCCAGAGACTCAGGAGACTAAGGCAGGAGGACTGCAAGTTCAAAGCCAGCCTCAGCAACGTGGCAAGGCCCTAAGCAACTTAGCAAGACCCTGCAGCACAATAAAAAATAAAAAAGAGTAGAGGGATATGACTCAGTGGTTAAAACCCCTGGTTCAATCTCTGATATCAAAAAAAAAAAAAAAACAACAACAAAAAAAGAGAAGACTTTTGGTATAGCACTGGCCCTATTGCACCTGTGATACATTGTTATCCATAATTTCTATTATTTCTCTGTCACTTTCTTCCTACTTTGTCTTTCTTCTTTATTCCTGTTGTAGCATTTTTGCTTACCCCTAAAGCAAACACTTCCAAGACTACTTCTTCTCTCCTCCTCCTCTTCCTTTTCCTCTTCTTCCTCTTCCCCCTGTTTCCCCCATAGCCCTTCTCCTTCTCCTTTTTTTTTTTTTTTGTGATACTGGGGATTGAACCCATGAATGCTTTTCCATTGAGCTACATCCCCAGCCCTTTTTATTGTTCTTTTGAGATAGGGTCTTGCTAAGTTGCTGCGGCTCACCTCCAACTGGCAATCCTCCTGCCTCAGCCTCCCTAGTCACAGGCATATGCCACTGGATCTGGCTCATCCTTCCTTTACCTCCCCAAGGGACTGGTGATCACCCCCACCTCCCCATTCCTAATAGTTCTCATCTCCTCTTTTCCACTGATTCCTTCTCTTCTGCTTCCAACCAAAGACAGTTCTCCTCACCATTGACTTCCTGTCCCCTGGAGCTTAAAATCTCGTATTCTACTTTTCCTTTTCTTCTTCCTCCCAACTAAGTGTCAGATGGTGCCTCGACTTCCTTTGGATGTTTGTGGGATCCACCCTTCCCTCTCTCCAGTTTCTGCCACTTACTCTTGGCCCTTATTTACTGGGTGACAGTTCCCACCTGGTGATCCCAGGATCGCCTGGGGCCTCTCAAGACCCCTTCAGGGAGAATGCAAGGTCCGATCTATCCTAACAACACTGGCACATCATTGACCTTTCTTCCCAGGAGGGTACAGTGGCGTTTCTCAGCGACTGAATGACATGGGATGACCTCATTGCCATGAACTTGTGCTAATATATTCTGCTGTTTTAAATTGTTCTCCGTTTTATTTTCCAATATGGTAAATAGCGAGAAATGTAACCCACATGAAAGAGCTGTTTGAGGTCTTCAGAAAAATTTTAAGTCAATAGGAGTTCTGAGACCAAAAGTTTGAGAATGATGAGCTGGGCCCTACTAGACTGCAGGATGCCCGGATGTGAGTTAGAAAGATGCCCCCTCTAGGCGAACACAGCCCCATTTCAGAGCACAGGGTCTGGATTTCATTCCCTCTTCATTGCTTTGTTTGGATTCTTTGAGAAATGCACAAACTACCCAACGGTACATGGTGACCTGTGTTTATGAGATATCCTATGTCTCAGCCCACCTCCTCTCTGGTTTATTGTGTACAGTCTCGCTGGCTTGCTCTTTTATAGGGTTACTTTATTTATTTGTCCTCTAGTTCTAAGGGCCTTGTTGGTTTCCCAGTGTCTCCTGGATACATTCTGGATGTACCTGGATGCATGCTTCCTGATGTGGGTGGAATTCCTCCACCACCTGGCTTCCATTCACCCTTCCAGCTTTATTTCCCAGTGCTCCTTGGCTAAGTCTCGCTTTCCTGTCCACATCCTCACCAGCAATATTCCCTCTGCCTTCACGGCTTCCCTCCAGCCCTCCCCGCCCCTGGTCTCTACCTCCGGGAGCTCCTGAAGTCAGGGTCTTCTCTTACTCCTCTTGGCAGCTGCATTCAGCCCTGCCATGCTCTGTATTGGGTAGGTGGGGTGGCCAGGGCATGGGTTTTGGAGTTCGACAGACTGCGGTTTGAGACAGCTCTTCCATATCAGCGGAGGGGCTGTGACAGGTGACTTACCCACTCCAAACATTAGACAGGCACTCTCTTCTGTCTGGGGGTGATCCTGGCCATCTCCTAGAAGATGTGAGAAGCAGAAGTTCAGTAAAGGCGGCTAATTCCCTTTCCTTTTCTGCCCCCCACCCCTGAGAGAGTGCCCTGTGCAGACAGAAGTCATGGACATTTTTAAGTGAAGAGGACACTGTCCTGTAGGGGTATTTGTCTTCTACCTGAAGTGTCCTGGTGCCTTCAAAACATTGATTCGTCTCCCCAGGGGCCTCACTTTCCCCTGAAATCTGATTAATGCTGATGCATGCTTAACTATTTTGGAATTTGCCAGTTGTCAAAAATCACCAGGGTTTTAGTGCAGTGACCCAAGTGCCCTCCCTCTGGGCACCAACAGATTGATCCCCTTCACAGTCCAGAGAATCATATTCTTCATAATGATCAGATTTGCCGGGTGCTCTTTACTTTAAGAGTTTTGGGATTGATTAATGCCGTTCATTTTCCTAATAACCCCGTGGAGGAGGATGTGACTTTCTCCAAGTCACAAGGCAAATCATGGAGAGGAAGGACTTTGAACTTGACCCTTCCCCCATCAGACATTCTTCTTCACCGGGCCGAGTGCAGGAACTGTCTCATTGGTCTCTGTATTAACAGCACTCAACCCACAGGCAGATCTGGAACAGGTGCTTATTAACGAGTCATTGAATTCATGAAGAAATAAAGCTGGTCCCAAGATGGGCTTTGAGTATATCTTGGAAATAGCTAACCACCTATTCCCTCAGGGAAAAGTTCTCTTTATCTCTCATTTTATTCACAAGAATTTATGTGTGAGGCTCCGTTTTAGGTACTGCATGCATACAGCAGTGAACAAAACAGACTGCATCTGTGATCTTGATGTCACTTAATTTTTCTTTGGGGAGATAGAAACACAGACACACACACACACACATACACACACAATGAAATAAATATTTAAAGGGATGCTGGGTGATGGTAAATTCTAGAAAGAAGAACACAGCAGGGCCAGGGCCTGGGCATTATCAGCACAGGGGTTGGCAGTGGTTTTTGTACAGAGGGTGGTCATAGAAAGTTCTATGATTCCTCAAAGTGAGGGAGTGAGGTTAGAGCTTGGCAGGCTGAGGTGACAGCAAGGACAAAGTTCATGAGGTGGGAATGACCCAGTCATGCATGCTAGTGAACTTGGCAATGGCAAGTTCGGGGTGAATAGAGAGGAGAGGGAAAGAGAGGTAGGAGGTAACATGAGAAAGATGATGGAGATGGTGCAGGCTACTCGGGGTTTTGTCTTTGACTTTCACTGAGATGGGAAGCCATGGGAGGGTTTTGAGAATAGGAGCATCCCATCCTGATGCATTTTAAAGGATCTTTTTTTTTTCTTCTTTTAGGTGCATTAAGTGAGATGGGTGTCATTTGTTAGAAAAAAAATGAGTTTATTAGTTTTAAAACTAAATAAATTCATGGACTTATAAGTTGTATTCTTCTGTCTTTTCTTTCTTCTTTCATGAGCTGGCTTAATTCCTTCTCTCCCTGATCCCCAAAGAGCTGGTGGGGGCCCTGTGGGCCTCAGCGCTGGGAGGGAGCTGGGCCATCTTCGGTTCAGGGGTTCCTTCCCCTCTCTTCTTGCCCACAGGAGACTGGAGCAGAACTTCTTCAACTGCAGCTGCGACATCCGCTGGATGCAGCTGTGGCAGGAGCAGGGGGAGGCCAGGCTCAACAGCCAGAATCTCTACTGCATCAACGCCGACGGCTCCCAGCTCCCCCTCTTCCGCATGAACATCAGTCAGTGTGGTGAGTGAGAGCCTGGCCCCAGCCCCCGCTCCTGGAGGCACTCCTGGGTCCCAAGGGGCTGGACCTTGACCTGGCATGCCAGGGCCTCCTTCCAGCCTTGACCTCTGCAGTCAGGTGCAGATCCGACTAGCCTTCTCCCTCCTTGGTCATTCCCATTCCTGAGCCCGCCAGGGAAGGTTGGTTACGGGAATGCAGACAGGAGTTCTGTGCCCCCCTTTTCTCATCAGACCAGAATGCCCTTTCTTGTCAACCATATCTGAAGGTGCATGTCTCAAAGTGTGGTGTCTAGACTGCCTCTATTGGAAGTTTCTAAGGTGCTTTGAGAAAAGCCAATTTCTGGGCCCAACCACAGACCTTTGAGTTCACAATGTCTAGGGATGGGTCCCAGAAATCTGAATTTCTAGATGGTTCCCTGTGGTGACCAAGCACACCAATTGTGTGAGTCGCACTTCCCTAAGTAGAACGGAGCCATTGGGTTTAGTTGTTAAAATGCATTCCTTGGGCAGCTGCCCCATCCGTGCCCTGATGAGGGGAGCAACAACTGTATGGGCTTCAACTCTGAGCTCTGATGTCTACTGGGAAGGGGGTGTAAAGCATCTGGAGTTTGGGGAAGGTCTTCCAAGAACTCAAACAAATTGTGTTGGCGTTGTTGTTGGTCAAGGCAAAAAGTGCCATTATCAGCCCCATGGAGAGAGCTTCTTTTGGGGGTCTTCACCTGTCTTGTCACTCCATCTGTTACCTGCTTTGCTCCTAGACCTTCCTGAGATCAGCGTGAGCCATGTCAACCTTACTGTTCGAGAGGGTGACAATGCTGTCATCACTTGCAACGGCTCTGGATCACCCTTGCCTGATGTGGACTGGATAGTCACAGGGCTGCAGTCCATCAACACCCACCAGGTAGGCATCCTGGCATCAGCACCCATTGGGGTGCTAAGGAGTGGTCACCTGTTAGTCATAAAGAGGGAAAGTTTGTGGTTCTGTCATTATAGGAAGAAATGTGGACTTGGATTCCATCTAGCTGAAATATTTTCTAGCCATTTTGACCTTATGCATACTATCAACCTCTGGGTACCTTAGTTTCTTGATCTGTGAAATGGGTATAATGCTAATATTCAAAACATTACATTAATGGGAGGACGGTTATTGACCATGAAGAGCTTGACATTTGGTCAGTGTTCTTTAACTAGTATATCTTCCCCACCTGTTGTGCCTTCCTCTCGAATCCAGAAGGTGTCCAGGGTTAGGGAGGAGAATGCCCTTGTAGAAACTGAGTTTTGTCTTTTTATTTGGGTTTTCAGACAAATCTGAATTGGACTAACGTACATGCCATCAACTTGACACTGGTGAATGTGACGAGCGAGGACAATGGCTTCACCCTGACATGCATTGCGGAGAATGTGGTGGGCATGAGCAATGCCAGTGTTGCCCTCACTGTCTACTGTAAGTACAGGCAGGATGGCTGGGTACTAAGAGGATGCTGGTGCAGAGTCTGGGGAGAGGCAGAGACATTGCTAGAACTGAGTGAGAGCAGTGACCCTGGGCTACCATTACAGGCAGAAAAGCTTTCATAGGGCAGGACTGAGAAGTAATTGCTTGAATGCAGGCTGCAATGGCACACACTAGTCATTCCAGAAATGTGGGAGGCTGAGGTAGGAGGAGCACAAGTTTGAGGCCAGCCTCAACAACTCAGTGAGGCTCTAAGCAACTTAGCGAGACTCTATCTCAAAATAAAAAATAAAAAGGGCTGGGGATGTAGCTCAATGATAGAGTCTCTGGGTTCAATCCCCAACACCAACAATAAATAAAATGAAAAAAGTTCTTATATAGTAAACTCAAGAAAGGGTATCCTTGCCCTCAGAAGATGCTGTGCTTCCAGTTCAACTACATCTTCAGGACACTCCTGAGCTGGCCTTTTCTATCTGTGGTTGAACCCCTAAAAATGCCCTGAGAGGGAATCGTGCAGTTCAGATAGATCCAGGAAGCCTGGATGGGGGGCGGTGGGATTCTGCTTCTCTCTGTCTTTTCAGAGCTGGGTGGGGGCGAACGGGGATCCCATCTCTGCTGCTGGAAGGCTGCTCTGGGACCCAGGAGTCCCGCTGTCCAGGATTTCAGCTGGCCTCTTCCCCCCACAGACCCCCCACGCGTGGTGAGCCTGGAGGAGCCTGAGCTGCGTCTGGAGCATTGCATCGAGTTCGTGGTGCGCGGGAACCCGCCACCAACGCTGCACTGGCTGCACAACGGGCAGCCGCTGCGGGAGTCCAAGATCATCCACATGGAGTACTACCAGGAAGGCGAGGTCTCTGAGGGCTGCCTGCTCTTCAACAAGCCCACTCACTACAACAACGGCAACTACACCCTTATTGCTAAAAACCCCCTGGGCACGGCCAACCAGACCATCAATGGACACTTCCTCAAGGAGCCCTTTCCAGGTGAGGGCAGCCCAGCTGGCCCTGAGGTGCACAGGTTCCCTCTGGGAGTTGGGGGTGGGGGTGGTAGTTTGATAGGAGAAGAGTCACTCATCTTCGTATAGTTATCGCAGGTAACCAAACACACTGGGGCACCAGTAGCACCCTCTGCGTTTTATATAAGCTAAGATGAAGTCTCTATTTTCCAAAACCTCTCCGAGCAAAATCTAAGACATCTCAGAAATACACGATTGTCCATCTAAGAGCATACTGTGTTACAGCAGAGAGAGAGCAGGACTTCAGAGATGGTCAATAATGGTGGAGAATTTCCCCCCAGCCCTTTATTTGTTGGGAGATCCTGGACCTGGTAGTTTTCTAATCCTTGATTTCCTCAACTATGAAATGGGCATGATGATACTGCTCCTGTAAGGGTCTTGTGGCTTTTATTGTTGTATTACTTATTTAATTAATTACTTTCTTTGTGATATACTGGGGATTGAACCCAAGGGTGCTCTACTACTGAGCTACATCCTCGGCCCTTTTTATTTTTATTTTTTTGAGGCAGGGTCTTCCTATGTTGTCCAGGGTGGCTTCAAACTTGTAGTCCTTCTACCTTAGCCTCCTGAGTTGCTGGGATTACAGCACATTGCCACCACATCTGGCATTTTGTGGCTTTTAAATGAGTTCAGTTATACAGAGCACATGTCATGGAATTTGGCTCCTCTTTTTGTTTGCTGGTCAGCAGCGCTTCTGTTTTCATGAAGGTGACTTCTTGGTCTGTAGCTAGCTACAGGGCCGTGGCTCTGGGAGGCTTATTTATCTCGGGACAAGGGAACTGGGATCAGAGTGAAGCTGGGCAACTGAAGGCCACAAGCAAAGCTAAATTTTTGGCACTGGGGTCCAGGGTTTGAGGGAGCCGTCTTTGCAGAGAGGATCGAGAGCATGCTGATGTTTTAGGTGCTGCATATCTCAAGTGGTCTGACATTTCCAGCATCATCTCCAGCAGGCCCTGTAAGAAACCCCAAGACAATTCCTGTTGAGGACCATGCTTGGCTCCCTCAGGGAGAAGGATCCTAGCCTGTATTGTAGAAGTAGAGGCTTTCAAATGTGCTCTCAAGGTCATAAAATCAGGCTAGACCCAGTCCTTTGCTCCCCTTGTACCCACCTAATTAGAGATTGAATTCTGATATTTGAAAGCAGCATCTACACTCCCTGATGCCCCACAAGCTGTAGCAGCCCATCTCCTAGTCCCTGGATGCCCTTATCACCACAGTCAGTTACAAAGACTCCTTAGGCTAGTGGTTCTCAAAGTGTGGTCCCCAGACCAGCAGCCCCAACATCAGCTGGATTAAAATTGAAATTGTCAAACCCCCTTCAGTTCTTCTAAATCAGAAACTCTGGGGCAGGGTCCCACAGCTGTACTTCATCAAGCCCCCAGGTGACTGGGATATCCCTCCTTTGCAATCTACTGCTGTGGCATTTTGTGGGAATCTGGCTCCAGGAGGGGGGCGAAGGATGGAGCCACACAGAAGCTCAGAGAGAAGGCAGCTCACCTGAGGTGTGTTTCTCAGCCCCATCCACACTCTGCCAGGGCCACGCTGTGTGGAGGTTGCTTGTTTTATGAGACTTTATGTTAAAGGAATCAATGGATGATGAAAAGGTAATGACAGGGAAGAGATGGGCCAGTCATGTCAAGTGACAAGATGTCTAAATGTTCAGAAGAGTAAATTATCTGGGGGAACAGGCAAGGATACCATATAACCCTCTCAAATAAACCTTACGCTGGCTGAGCACTAGATACAAAGCCAGTCTGCAGATCCCTGCTCTTCCCTCCTGACAGGAGGGAGTGGAGAAGATCTTATTTACCATACGTACCTCTCCCTTGCTTCTGGGCAGCGAAGCGTCAAGGTTAAGAGTAAGGGCTCTAAAATCAGCCTGATTTAGTTGCACATCCCATCTGTGGTCCCCCCAGACAAGTGGCCTGGGATCTTAGAATGGGGCTTAGTCCATGGTCAGTACTTTATGCTTCTGTTTCTTCATCTATAAGGTGAATTCAGACATTTAGAACCAATTGTCAATCTCTGGTGGATCCAGTAAGTCCTAGCTGGGCATGGTGGTGAATGCCTGTAATCCCATATACTTCGGGAGGCTGAGGCAGGAGGATCACAAGTTCCAGGCCAGCCTGAGCAACTTAGTGAGACTGTCTTGGAAAAACAAATAAATAATAAAGGGTTGGACATTAGCTCTGTGGTAGAGCACTTCTAGGTTCAGTGTCCAGTACTGTAAAATCAAAACCAACAACAACAAAAATATAAAACAAAAAACATATGCATAAAATCAAAACCAAAAAAACTAGCAGATTCTAATAGACTTCAGGCAGTCTAGGGTGATGGTTATGCAGCCACCTGCTAGGGTTCAAACTCACTCCATCACTCCTTAGCTGTGTGACTTCAGGCAAATTACTTGTCTCTGCGCTTCTCCCTCTAAGCTTGTGGTGCAGATGAATCCTTGACTTCTCGGGGAGTTAATGTCTGGGCTGTAGAGGGCACGTGCATTCCATTCATTGTGCAGCCCAGTTGGCATTCCTGTGGTGCTTGGCATGCTGGTCCGGTCCTCCTCCTGGCCTATTGATGGGGGTCAGAGTGGAGGAGCCTTCATGGGACCATCCTCTGCTATGTACTTCTGAGTCCCTCCCACAGGTTAGAGAGCAGCCCAAGTCTCCCTCTTCCAGAGGTTCCTGAATGTATAAACACTTCCAGGCTCCAGCAGAAGACTTTAATGTTCATAAGCTGATTTGGAGATTACAGGGTTAAGAGATTCAGCCAAAACATTTGGCTGACATGAGAATGTTCTCCAATAAATGGGAGCCTTATGAGAAATTTGCAAATTAATAGCTTCTGCAAATGGACCTGGCCCCTCTCTCAGCTCAGGCTCTGAAGCCAGGGGCCCATCTCAACCATCCTCCCCTCAAGTCAGGCCATCTGCAGTTGAGGAGGGAGTGGTGACGTGAAGGGGTATGTTCAGGGGTTTGGAGAAAGTTCTGTTGCTGTCCCCTGTGACAACACAGCAGACAACAAACAAGCCATCAAATGACAGTGTTAATAGGACCTTCTCTGAAGGACTCCATCACACAAAGCATCCCATCCCCACAGGTAGTTAGATACGTAATAGATCTATGGTTACGTGGCCGTTCTGGCTTAGCCAAAGGTCTGGTAAGTAGGAGACCCACAGTGAATGAATAAATGAGTGAATGAATGAATTGCTCTTGTTTTTCAGGGTGTGGCAGGCAGAGGTGTAGTATAATGTAGCATCAGCATCTCTGAGAACTGGTTAGAAATGCAAATTCTTGAGACCCACCCAGACCTACGTATCAGAAATTCTGGGGGTGTTTCTGTTTATTTTTATTTTTTTAGTATTGGGGATTGAACCCAGGGGTACTTACCGCTGCATATCCAGCCGTTTTTTATTTTATATTTCAAGACAGGGTCTTGTGAAGTTGCTGAGGCTGGCCTCCAACATGAAATTCTCCTGCTTCAGCCTCCCAAGTTGCTTGCATCACAGACATGCCCCACCACACCCAGTCCAGCTTGACTTAAATCTTATCACTTGTCCCACTGACATTCTTTTGTCACCTGGGATCCAATTCAGAATTATATCTTGCTTTTATTTCTACTTTACCTTAGTATTTCTAAGCCTGAGACAGTTCCCCAGTCTTTATCGTACACCCTCTTCGCACCATTGTAGAATACTCAATATTTTGTAGACTATATCCCTCAATTTGTATTCATTTCTCATGACTAAATTCAAGTTATGCATTTTTGAAGAACATCACAGAAGTGACGCTCTGCCCTTCTGGTACACTGTATCAGAGAGTGCACAGTGTTTACGTCTTGTCATCAGTGATGTTGACTTTATCATTTGGTCAAGATGGTGTCTACTAGGTTCCTCCATTGCAAAGTTACTCTTTTCCCCTTTGTAAGGATAATTATTTGAAACCACATAAATGGCTTGTTTCTCATTATTCTTTTATGCATTAATTTTAGCATTCATTGATGGTTCTTGCCTGAAACAATTATTACTGTAGTACTTGCCAAATGGTGATTTTTCTATTTCTATCATTCCTTCTCTGTCTACTAGCTGGAATTTTACCATAAGGAAGAGCTTTCCCTTCTTCCCCCATTTATTTATTCAATTACTTGTTGTATCCGTATGGATTTGTAGATATTTTTATAATTTATGTATTCTTTTTCTAGGTTTGTCATAGTAACGTACTGTAGACAGAATGGCTTAAACAACAGAAATGCATTTTCTCACAATTCTGGAGGCTAGAAATCTGGATTTAGTATTGGTAGAGTTGGTTTCTTTTGAGGCCTCTGATCTTTGCTTGTGGGTGCCGTGTTCTCCCTGTCCTCACCTGGCCTCCCTCTTTGCATGTCTGGGTCCTAACCTCCTTTTATCAGGACACCAGTCATGATGAATTAGAGGCCACATTGATGACCTCATTTTATCTCCAGTATCTTCTTAAAATTCAGTCAAATTTTTAAGTATTGGATGTTACAACTTATATATATCTATTGATGGATCTTTATTTTATTTATTTATTTATATGCAGTGCTGAGAATTGAACCCAGTGCCTCACACATGTAAAACAAGCGTTCTACCACTGAGCCACACCCCAGTCCTGTTACAACTTTAATACATGGATTTTGGTGGAGAGTGACACAATTCAGTCCATGATAATCCATGGCTTTTACTATTTTTCTACATTTGGCTATTAGAAGCCCCCTTCTCAGCTCTCTCTCTAGGTCCCCATTAATCTTCAAGCACTTTTTCACTCTCCAGTACTATAAGCTATTCTAGCCCCATCTTGCGTTTTCTCTATATTGGTCCTGAATCATTCATTTCTTCAAGGAATACTCATTCCTTTCTGTGAAGAAAGGTAGCAGTAGCCCTTCAGATGATTCCATTGCACATTAAAGTTTAAATGTCTCTGGTAGAGTAGTTATAAATCCAGCTCTAATCCCTTCTTAGATGAACGGCATTAATTTATTACTTAATCCCTATAACCCGTTCCCTGATTGTTTAAGTGGAGATGTTGCCTCCTACCTCCAAGGATGTAAGGACTGAGTGATATGTTACCTGGAATGCTTAGCACAGCCTCTGGCTCATAATCAATGCCCAGTTTAGGATTAGCTTTCATTATTTGGTAAGCTACTTCTATAGGCCAATGCTCAAATAAATAACTGTCTCCATCTGAAGGATGGGCAGATTCTAGAGAATGGAATCTAGATGGGAATCTAGAGGGACTCCCAACTTCTCAGTGACCTACTAGAATCAACTGCACTTATCAATTTCAACTTGAGATCACAGTTGGCCCCACTCTGCCACACCATGGCCAGCACTCTGGATCCTGAAGGAGGAAGGGTCATAGGTGAGATAGTGGATCAGGGTTAAATCCCCATCTCATAATGAAACCAGTTTGGTTTCTGGTTCCCATGTGGGTCTCCGCCTTTGGAACCAGGAGCTTTACCTCTAATTCCTTCTCCCAGTTGGAGGACCACTCCGTAAAGAGTTGGTGCCATGCTTAGGGCACATATGGTGTGTCAGGAATTTTAGCATGTGTCATTTGTTATGGGAATAGGGGATCATGGGGAGTGGGAGAGGTCACAGCTATCAGTATGATGTGGTGTGCCTATTCTGTTTTGTCTTACGTTTGCTAACGACCTGTTTGTCCTTTTTTTTTTTTTCAGAGAGCACAGATATCTTTGACTTTGGTAAGTCCGCTTTACCTTTTGCTTTGAAAATGATTTATTCTGATAGTTTTGGTAGCTATGGAATCCAAACAGTCCTCTGTCCTATTTCACATTATTTCCTGCCCCATAGTAGCACTGGGCATCTGAGTGAATTTTGAAAAGGGACTAGAGTGTAGAAGTGCAGTTTTACTTGGACAGTTCCAAGCCCATTTTTTCTTGGGTCATTGCCTCAGTTTTCCCCAGGGAGTTTTCTAAGGTATGGTCATGTTATGGGTCTCCCTACCTAGACAAAAAGGGGATGACCGTACGGTTTTATGTGCCCTGGTATACCCCTCCTCAAAATTTCCATTCTTCTGGCAGAAACCATATGGAACTTATAAACCTACTAATGGTTCTCACTTGCTTCAAGGGCCCAAGAATTTGACCAGAACCCACCCCCAAGTAGAGTTGTGATTTATAAGGCCTCTTAATGAATACATGTGGTCCCCAAATGGAATAATTGAGGCTCAGTATATAAGTGATTTGGTACTAAGGCTAGATAATCCTAAAAGGATTTGAGGTTTTGCCTGTGGGAATAATAGTAGTCATTTCCATTTCTGCCCAGTGTCTGTCCTGTTTAGTGGTACTGTTGTTGGCCATTTGGCACTGATGTAAATACCATCTATGATTCTCTTAGTTGTCCTCAGTCTTTTCTTTATTTGTTTTTATTTTAATTTGTTCTTTTTAGTTATACATGACAGAAAAGTCTCTTTTGATATATTTATACAAACATGGAATCTTGTCTTATTCTAACTGGGATCCCAGTCCTGTGGATGTACATGATGTTGAGGACTTGTAATCCCACAGATGTCCCTTTACAGAATTCTGAGTTGGGGCCATTTCTTGCCAGGGGGGACAAGTTCTGGCTGGAGGACAAGCCAATATGTGGCTTCCTATCCAGGTTTTCTGGATAAAGGCGGTATTTCCTGATCAGGTGGTTATGTTGTTCAAGTTGAGCTGCCATTGTGTTCTGAAATCAGTGTAAGGGAGATGGATACTGGGTTGTTTCTGAGACCACAGGCCTGATCTCACTGAGGAATAATGAGGGAGAGAGGATGGGTGCAGGAGGAGCACAGGGATGGGGTACGAGATGCCCTCGGTGAGGAGTTAAAGAATATTAGGAACAGCTGCCTTGTTCCTAACCTGGCCTGGATCCCAAGTCATTTCCTCTTTTCCATCCCATAGTTCATGCACGGGTGACAGTATTTTCTCTGGGGTGGAGGTAGAAGATGGGAATGAAGGCCCTTTCCCCCTATGGAGCCTGTCCTTCAGCTGGAGCTCCAGCCAGGTGGCCAGACAGGGCCTGCCCTTAGGGGGGGGGTCGCTTGCAAATCTGGGAGGGAGGCCTGGAGGATCGTGGCCTCCAGAGGGCCTTCTCCAACAGGAAGTATCAAGAGGGACCGAGAGGTGGGCAGGGACTTTGTCTGGGCCTTCCAGGGCCAGGAAGCTAAATGTCCTTCTCTTTTTGTATTTGATTTTCAGAGTCTGAAGTAAGCCCTACACCTCCTATCACTGTGACCCACAAACCAGAGGAAGACACCTTTGGGGTGAGTGGCTTGTTGGTTAAGGGGAACGTGTTTATTGGTGTAGTCATGTTCAGACTTAATTTGACTTGCTTTTCCAAATATTAACTTACTCGGAACCTTAGTATTTAGGGCAGAAAAAAAAGCAATGACAAATGATCTCCTTTTAGGTGGTTTAAGACCTTCTTTGTTTGATGGGGATAGTTCTTTGTTTGATGGGAATAGTTCGTTGTTTGAGGATCTTTGGATCTGCTCCAAGCCCTGGGGGTCAGAAGAGAACGGTTTGAAAATGCGCAGTCAGTTAGATCCTGGCTGGGCTTCTTTCCTTCACAGGGCCTGATCACTGTACAAGTCGAAGTCTGAGTTGCTTGGGCCTCTCCTTGGGTAGATTTTTCGAGTCCCACTCTCTCAGAGCCTGAGATTTCCCTGGGGAAGAGTCTAATGGAGTCTTCAGGGTCCAGATCTCCTAGGCCTTCTTGGATAGGAATATTATGTAAAAATGTCAAAAATGTAAATATGAAGATATAGAATTGGTTTGCTAATTAAAACAAGAGACAGAAGTTCCTACAGGCTTTCTTTTGCATCTCTAGAAGGGAACTCCAGGTGAGGGGCTGCAGAACGTTGACTCATATTGTTTTAATCAAAATGGATAATTTTTATTTTTATTTACTTATTTATTTATTTTGGTACTGGAGATGGAACTCAGGGCTGCTCTATCACGGAGCTACATCTCCACCTGCGTTTACTTTTCATTTTGAGACAGAGTCTCACCAAGTTGCCCAGGTGGCCTTGAACTTTGATCCTCCTGCTGAGTGGCTGGAACTGTAGCCACGTGCTACCACGGGGTGTTATAAAATACTTCTTCTAAGAGCCTTACTCAGTAGCTAAGTTCGGAGTGGGCTGTGGTTGCTCTGCAGTAGGACTGTTCTCATGTGGGCACTCCCGTGTTCCATGGCTGCCCTGATCTGCTGTGCTTGGCTCTTCATAGGTGTCCATCGCGGTTGGACTAGCTGCGTTTGCCTGCGTCCTTTTGGTGGTTCTCTTCATCATGATCAACAAGTATGGTCGACGGTCCAAATTTGGAATGAAGGGTAAGATGGATTTTTATTGGGGGAAAAGATGCCTCCTTTTGATCTAAAGATGCTGTTTTCATCTTTTTTGGTCTCTTGAACGAGCTTCTGGTCGTGGGGTCCAAGTGATCTTGGAGGAGACTCCTGTCTGAACCCTTGTTCTTAGTATGGACTAAAGGCTGTGTTGAGATCTGTGGGAACCAACCCGTGGAGCCCGTGGTTTTACGTGGCTGCTGATTACCATTGGTCAGATGGTCTTTTGTGATGAGGATAATTTGGAAGGAAGTTGAATTTGAGGGCAACTGAAGTAGATGTTTTAAATTATTTTTTTCATTATTGGTGGGTAAAGGGACTCTTGGTTTGAGTGACTTGTTTTTCTCTCATCTGCATCCATCCTTGGATGTCCCCGTCTTTGGCAGTACCCAGGGCTGTGCCTCCCCTCAGCTGTCCTCGGA
This sequence comes from Marmota marmota marmota, assembly GCF_001458135.2. Lineage (NCBI taxonomy): Eukaryota > Metazoa > Chordata > Mammalia > Rodentia > Sciuridae > Marmota > Marmota marmota. Next base: position 6,572,861 of record NW_026000196.1, read on the forward strand.
GCCCCTCTCAGTGAGGAGTTAGCCCAGCCATGCAGGGTGGTAGACTCTGGTATTGAAAAGCTGCCCGTGCCATGGTATTTCAGCACGTAGCTCTACACAGAGTCCTGGAACAGATGCCAAGAGCAACACGACTTCTAATCTGCTGGCTAGCTTCCATGGCACAGAGTACTGCACCCCTTTATGGCAGGGGTGGGGTGCTAGAATGTGGCACTCTGCCAAGGCTCCATTAAGGGGCACTGGCATGAAAGGGGTTAACGTGGTGAATTAGCATCCACCTGCCTGGCCCCAGAGATGGATGTGACCAAATGGCTCAAGGGAGCCTGGGTGGCAGTTCCAAAACAGAAACTTGAATTTCGGCTAGGGTTTCCATGTGAGGGGTTGGGGGAGGATAGGAAGGGGTGGTAAAAGCTTGCTTAGATGAGATTCAGGTTGGTGTCTGCTGGTGAGACTAGGTGACCAAGAAGGATGAACTTCTGTGTCTTCTTTGTCTGTGGTTGGGGTTCTGACCTTGGGGCTCAGGGACTGAAGGAGAGTGCACAAGTGACGTTGGAACAGTATCCCCTGAACTTACGTGCAAATGTTTGAGTGTTTATACATAGAATGAAACTTGTACGTAGTTTTTGTGATAGTCTCCAAAGATTCCGTGTGGCCCTTAAATGTTGAGAACAATGATAGGTCAGAAGTTACCCAGAAAGGAACAGGAAGGCAGAAAACCTGGGGCCAGACTGCTTGGTTTTCCAGGAGTCTTCGGTCTCTCTGCAGTCTGCATCTGATGAACCTGAATAAGTCATAGCACGGTCAGCCAGCATTTCTTGAATTATCTGAAACATTTGAACTGAGAAAAATATATGCGCAGGCAAATGATAAAGAGCAGAGAGAGGTTTGGTGACTTTAAAAAAGGTCAGATTACTCTTAGGCACCTTGGCTAGAGATGTTGTATCTGCCAACACTTGACATATGTCAAAAGGGCTTCGTGGGTTTAGATGGGCTGAACACTGAGTGAGCTCCAAGCCCTCTATCTTATTGTAATTCTTGGGCTTTTGGATTTGAGGACTGGCACTATTGTTTTGGCAATGTTTTCTTATCATGAGAGGAAACTTCCTAGTTCCACCTCCTTCCACCTGAGAAAACATCAGGACAGGGGCCAAAAGGAAGAATTGGGCATTGTTGCTCTTCCCCTGAGGAGGCGTGCCACCAGCTGAGACCCTGCAACAAGTTTGGCAATGCTGTGAGAGCAGATTTTTTCTATTAATTGTCATTCTGTTTCTGGTACAATGTGTCCCCATGTCGGATGGATTAGGCAGCACCCAGGGCGGTGCCTCCCCTCAGCTGTCCTCAGAATCTCTCCCAGCCCCTGATGCCTTCTCCAAGGCCGAGCTGCCTTCTGTGGCTCTAGTTGGGCCAGAAGAATGTGCCCACACAGGTGGAAGTGAAATATCCTCTAAAGTCAGGCAACTTAGTGAAGTTAGGCAAGAGTTCGATGCAAGATGACTACTTAGAATGAAGCCTGCATCCCACTTATCTTCATTAAGCCAGATTGTGTTCAGGTCTCATTTTAGGATAAGTAAGAAGATGCCTCAAGCTGCATGTGACCTTGATCTTTTATTGCCAGTGAGTATCCCAAGGAAAAAGAGTGATGACATGGGTACCAGAAGTCTCCCAGTTCTTCCTTAGGAGAAGGTAGAATCTAGCTCTTCAAGTCTACCTTCTTCTCAGCCTTGAATTTTCAAGTCTGGGCTAGAAACGCAATTGTTCTTGGTTTCACAGGGTTATTTGCCTCCTCAGCGCTTCTGTTTCCTCAACTTCAAAGTAGAGGAACAGTGTTACCTACCCCATGGGGTTGCTGTGAGTTTTGAGATCTGTGGGTAACTGGCTATATCCTTCAGCTTCCTGTTGTGGTGACAAAATATCTAAGGAAATTAACTTATAAGGAAGCAAATTTATTTTGGCTCATGGTTGCAGAGGTTTCTGGCTCTATTGCTTTTGGGCCTGGAGGAGGGCTGTTTACCTCCTGGTGGCCAAGAAGAAAAGAGAAACAGAAAGGGGCTGGGGTCCCAATAGCCCCTTCAAGGGCACGATCCACCAATGACTTAAATTTCTCCCATTAGGTCCCACTTAAAAGTTCTACCACCTTCCAGTGGCACCACAAGCTGGTGACCAGGCATGTGGGCCTTCGGGGGACATTTGAGATCTAAACCACAATATTGGAATATAAGAGGGGTTCCATGGGTGTCATTTCCCTCTTCTTTTCTTCATCTATAAACCTCAATAGGCTATTTTTGTTGTCCTTCCATGAACTGTGCCTTTAAAACTCCCACACAATATTTTGTAAAAATGCCTTTATTATACATTATTCGCAGTGCACTGTCGTTTTATTGCTCATATATCTGTCTGTCCTCCTAGATCAACTATGGATCACTCATCCCAGTATGCCTGACATAGTATTGCATTTGATAAATGTTTGTTGAACTAATGAATGGCCTTTCTTTCTTTCTTTTTTTTTGGTGGTACTGGGGATTGAACCCAGGGATGTTCTACCAATGAGATACATCCTCAGCTCATTTCTAAATTTTTGTTTTGAGATATTTTCTTGCTAAGTTGCTCAGGCTAACCTCCAACTTGCAATCCTCCTGCCTCAGCCTCCCATGTCTCTGGGATTACAGGATGCGCCACTAGGCCCAAAGAATGACTTTAGTTTTAATCATTAAAAAAACACGGATTATAAATTAACAATGGGCTAGTTAGGACTGATTTGGAAATCTGAGATGCCTGGGCAGACTGAAGTTGAGTGAGGATGATGGGGAAAGCTTCTAAATAATTCCTACCATGACATCTGAGGGCCTGGAAATTGCATAGCCATGGAGAATCTATTAACATGCACTTTAATTCCTTCCTAGAAATTAAAAAATAACATAGAAAAATGTAAAAGCCAATAGAACATACACTAGAATTTCTTCTAGAACAAGTAACTATTACTGTTTGTTTTATATTTGCAACTAATATTTTATTCTTAGAAGAGATAAAACATGACTAATTTCATCTCTGAAAGAGATAAAACTGAAAAAGGTAAAACTGAAACCAATGTAGCATCTCCTCGGTCCTATTTCATCCCCATCTCCATAGACAGTCACCGCCTCCCTTGTTTTAGTCTGTCTCCCTGTGTCTCTTGCACTCTGTGTCTCTATCTGCTCTATCTGCACAACAACCCTCTCCTCATGGGTCTCTCCTCAACCAAGTCCTACCTTGCAGACAGAAATTAGGACCTTCCTACACTACATGGTCATAGAGTATTAGTGGCTGGTAACCAGTCCATTATTACACTTTTAACCATTTTAACTTTACAAAATGTATTCCTTTGTATGTTTTGATTTACCCACATTTATACTCTAACTTTTATTTACTTATTGGATATTAGAGATCATTCCATATTGGTATGCATAAGAATTCAGCAAAATACCAATCTTACAGGAGACGAATAGATTAACCAAGTTTTATGGAGATGAACTTAAAGTACATTGGGTAAGATTCCTCTTTACTTTTATCAAATGCCATCTCCTTGATCAAAATTTTGGCTTGGAGAAGAGGTCACTTGGGGATATGAAATCCTCTTCTCTTGGAATCACAAAGGTTTTAAAGTGGCTCTGAGCATGCAGTGAGGGTTTATTGCCAATGAAACCCAGTGCCTGAGCGTGACAGAACTGATCCTTGAAATATCTATTATGGCCTAGGCCAGAACCAATCAGTAGCTCTCCTGCTGGAGCAGGGCCTGGCAGGAGCCCTGATCCCCTCTGTGCCAGGCTTTGTCCCCTTGATTGCCAAATCCTGGTGTGGCCACAGGGGTTGGAGTTGGGTACTAGTGAGGCTCAGGGCAGGGGCTATTTACTGGGATTATACATAAAAAATATTTCAGCACTTTAATAATAATTATATTGTTCTAGTGAGTCCAAGGCCTGGAAATGAGATGGTTCAAAATTTATGCTGTTTATCTTCACAAAATATTTTAAAATTAGGCATCAAAAGACCATCACAGTGATGTATCTGGGCTCTCCTGACTCAGTAGAAACTGAGGCCCAGAAAAGGAAGTAACTTGCTCCGGTTGTCTGGTTAAGGTCAATTTGGGCATAAACTCCCTACCTTGAAGGTTCACCCACTTTTCATGGCAACACAAATGGCCTACCGCCTCTGTCTCAGCTGCCCCTGTGCACACCTACAGCGCACCTGCCATCTTTATTTCATATGGCTGTTAGAATAATAACCAGGGAAAAGATCCTAGCATGTGGGAACAATAATAAAATATGCTCTATAATTTTCACATAAGGTGAGTATAATTACTATTTAATAATAAATATGTGTGCAGATCTTTTTTAATCTATAATAAGAGAATACCTTATTTGGCCTCTCTTCCTCATGACCAACTTGTATCTTTAAATATTTCTAGATCAGAGATACTGTGAGAGAGTTAACTTCATACTTCTTGACTTGCTGTTGTTCCCTTAGAGGAAACAGAATGATGATTTATTAGTGCTGAAACAGACCTTGTGGTTATTAGACTGATGTCTCTATTGTACAGGTAAGGAAACTGAGGCCCAGACCCATGCCGTGACAAGCCCGGACACAGAGCTGGTTAGAGCACCCTGACTGTGCTTCCCCATCAGCATGGCATGTGCAGAAAGTCTGGGTGGGTCTGGGAAATGAAATGGGATTGAGGAGAAGTTAGCTCTGTTTTTCCAAGGGCTTGTCTAATTATCGTGGGATGCTGACACCCTGGAATGGGGCTTTCCAAACTCCCTCTTGTTAATCTGCTTTTGTCAACCTGGAGCACACCTGGCTTAAGGGAAAGGTAGGAGCTGTTGGAGGAGTCTCATCTCTGTTTCCCAAGATGAGAGGATTCCTTCATCTCCTTCTGGACATGCTAGAGACTGCCTGGCAGGATGGCAGAAATAACCGGAAGGCAGGGAAGGAGGGGAGTCCAGAAGGGCAGCGTGGGCTTCCGGTTTTCACGTAAGTGCTTTTCACCCTAGTGGTGGGCTGCCGTGCTGGTGCCGCTGAGGGGCCTGTGGGAGAGCACTTGCGGACTGTTCCATTGTAAATTAGTGTTAGTTAATCGATACTTAAAGTAAAGTGGTTGCCTATTTGATTATGATTGGGGGTTATTAACATTTTTTCCCCATAAACAGATGGTAACTGCCCTCTGAGTGAATTGTAGACTCATGCCAGCGACTTGATTTGGAGGGTCTGGCTCCTGCCAAAAGATCTCGGGGGCCGCTGTGCATTGAATGGTCTTGTTTTTCCTCTGATTTTAACCGCTTGTTTTAGGGGATGATTAGAATTGGGAAGGGATTATTTCTGCCATTCTTACCTAATCTTGGAGCACTGGCTTAAGAAGAGTTTCTTCTAGGTGGATGGAAAGAGGGAGAGAGATTGTGGACTCCCAAGTGTTGATACTGTATCTTGGAATTATTTCTCAGCTGGGATGGTATGTTCATCTGCCTACAGCTCTGCACACAGAACAGAGGAATTGGTAAAGGAGATTGGTGTGGGGATAGGAGATATCTGAGGCGACTGAAAGGGTCTAGGGCCCTGGAAATGGGCACTGTTGGTTTTATTGATTATGATAGCTTCTTTTGCCTGAGGAAATGTACTCATTTGACCTCTATTTAACGAAGGATTGGAAAACAAGACATTGCAAGGCAGAAATGAAACCAGGGGAAAGAGTTGGGCTTCTTGACTTCTGAAATATGTCCACCCTTCCATTTTGCTTTTTTTTTTTTTTTTTAAATCTTCTATTTCATCTTCCAGTTGGATGGTGGAAGAGAGGGAGGTGCCTTTGACCCCTGCAGGGATCTTGTACTTGGGATTCTTGACTTGGGACTCCTAATGTAAGATGAATCTTAGAACATAATTTTGAAAGTGATTTCTGGCTTCCTTTCTTATGTTGTTATCCTAAGGTTCTTGTACTCTCCTGACATGCCTTTCCCCTTTGCCGACACCTTGACAGACCCTCCAACCACCTTGCTCCTAAACACTCCTATCATTAGGCCAAGTCTAAGCTAAGTTGGTTAAGTTCATGGCAAATCCCTGGCAGAACATAGATTAATTAAACCAGAGGCTTCTGCTTCCCTTCCTCCACTTTGGGCTCCATTGAGAGGCTCTGGCTACAGACAGAGCCCCCGCCCTCCTTGATGACTGGGTTCTAGAAGGTGATGCCCTGGAGCTTTGAGAAGAAGGCTGGAAGGCAGTGTGTGACTTCTTGGTCTGATTGTACTGCACTGTCCTTTGTGGGGGGCTTTGCAGGTGTGAGGGGATCACCATAGAGCCCCAGTATGGTGGTCACTGGTGGCTGTGTTGAGGCAGGACTGCTCTCTATTCTTCACTCCCAGTGCTCCAGGGAGCCAACTGTCCTCTAATATCAGCTCTTGCATTGGAAGGGAAATCCCTGGACATGGAGTATGAAACAAAATGTTTTTCCTCTGTGGCTACCTGCTAGCTGGCTGTTCTTGGCAGACCTCTATATCCTGTTCAGCCCGGCCAGAGATGGCCAGTATGCTTGGCTCTATGGCCAAAGCGATCACCTCTCCGATTCATTTAATTTTGGCAGAGGAACACAATGCTTGCTAATCCATGGCATTGCTGCTGGCTCCCACAGGGTTAACAGCCCTTTGATACCTCAGATTAGAAGTTTTCAACCTTTTGTCCCCTGTTACCCATGTGACAGATGATAGTCACATGCCTTATGCTTCACTATGGGTGTAACCTGGCTTTCCCCAAAGTACTGGCCCTCACAGTAATTTTACACCCAAGAAAAATATATCCAAAGACACAAAATGAGATTTTTAAAAACGAGGAACAAAAGCGGATCCATGCTATTTGTGCTCTGAAAAAATTCACTGTCTTTCATTTTGTTACCCATCAAAGGTCAAGGTGACGTATTTCCTTACTGATCCTTCTGTCTGGTGGCACTGGGATGGAAAAACTAAGAGGCTAGGGGGATGCCAGCCTTGGCTGTTCTTCACCTTGATGGTTTTCTCCCCTATCAAGTCAAGTTACAGAAACTGCTCCAGCAGAACCCCACCTCTCCTCTCGTGGCTCACTCTTTCTCTCTATGCAGCTTCTCCTGTGGCCCTTGGGAAATTTCACTTGCCCAGAGGAGGCGTGACCATGGCTTTTGGCTAATGAGACACTGTCTTGTGATTGCAGTGTCTAAGCCCTGTGTTTATGCAGCCCATTCTCCCGTGAACTCTGCAGAGGGCTTCAGGATGTCCAAAGAGCAGCCCTGGAAACCACAGGAGCAAGGCAGAGAGATTAAAATACATGTTAATCAGGAAACATGTTTTATTTTGAGGACAGGATAAAGCCATGTACTAGAAACATCTACTACTCGGCCAACTGCTACCAGTGCCTTGCCCTAACTCCTCACCCACTGGCCTTTGTCATGGGACATGAGCTGGGCAAGGTGGTGCACAGGCACACACTGCAGGTGGAGGAGTGGCATCCTTCATCCAGCTGCGGTTCCAGCAACCAGGTGGGTCTGCCACCTGCCCCAGACCCAGAGCATCAAGGGGAAAGAAGAAAGAGACTCAGGTTGATCTGTCCCTGGACCTTGCATTTCCTTCCTCACTACCCCAGCATGTTCAGAGAGGGACCAACCAAGTTGCTGTAGTACCTGCCTCTTTGTCTTCTTTGAATTAACTCTGCTCCCACAAACCAGAGAGAGATTTTCTGGCTTCCTCCCTGACAGAACCAGTTACCTAATTTGTGGGGCTCAGTGAAAAATGTTCAAAAAATATTAGGATTTCAAGATAGTGGTAACAGAGCATTAAACCCCAAGTGGAAGACTCTGCTGAATGTGCAGCCAGGTCACCTACTGGGAGGCCAGCTCTGCTCCCTGAATACAAAATCCAGCCTGGCTTCAGGTTCTAGCTCCTTTATCTTTTCCTGAATGATAATGAAAGAAACAGATATTTCCATGCTTCTTTTTAAAAGAAAAGCTGAAATTTTGGGGTAAAGATGATAACAGCTGATTTTTTTTTTCCACTTCTGAGAATGGGAGGCATGGAATATATTATTGAGTACCTACTGTGTGCTAGATGCCATTTATCTCATAATATTGAATCTTCATAGTTGATGATCCACTTTTTAAAAAAATTATTTATTTTATTCACTTTAATTATTGATGGACCTTTATTTTTTATTTATATGTGGTGCTAAGAATTGAACCCAGTGCCTCACACATTCGAGGCAAGCACTCTACCACTGAGACACAACCCCAGCCCCTTTTTAAGGATGAGAAAGTGGATTAGTATGGTTAATTTTCTGAACATTGTGTAATCTGGTAAGGATAAAAACCAGGATTTGTTTATTTATTATAGTACTGGAAATGGAACCCAGGGCGCTCTACCACTGAGCTACCACCCAGCCTTTCTGAATTTTTATTTTGAGATAGGGTCTTGTTAAGCTTCCCAGGCTAGCCTCAAACTTGAGATGCTTCTTTTCTTGGTCTTCAGAGTTGCTGGGATTACAGGTATGCCACCAAGCCTGGCCCAAACCAGGTTTTAAAATCAGTTCACCCTAAATCAGTGTTTCTCATTCTTAGCAGCACATCTCAAATCCTTGGTGAAATTGTATAAATTTCTAAACCCAGGCCACACCCATATATTTAAATCAGGCATGGGCATTCTTTTCTAACTCCTCCAGTGATTTCAATTTGCGGCCAGCCTTGAGGACCAATGAATGGTCTAAATCCAAGATTCATCCGCATATTTCACTAGTTCCCCTGACCAGATATGTAGTTCACAGACCATCTGTCTGCTCACCTTGGAAGCTTTTAAATATGTGAATGCATGAAGAATGTACCCTACACTCACTGAGGCAGTCCTGGGGCAAGGAGGGGATCAATTGCCTCTCTAGGAAATTCTGATGCTTGCTAGGGTCCAGGAGCTATTGTCCTCTATGTTCCAGGAGCTATTGTCCTCTATGTTCCTATATGGGAACAGTGGATGATAACAAGGCCAGTGCTTCTTTCTCAGAGGGTAATGTGTATGTGAATCTTGTGGGAGTCTAGGAATCTTGTTGAGATACAGATTCTGATTTAACAGGTCTCGAGAAGGGCTGACAGTCTTTCTTATAAGTTTCTAGAGAACATTGTTGCATGCATCATGCTTCAAGCAATAGGGGCTAAATTACTGGTGAAAACTCAGGCCTACTCAGGTGCAGTGGCACATGCCTGTAATTCCAGCTACTCAGAAGGCTGAATCAGGAGCACCACAAGTTCAAGGCCAGCCTGGGCAACTGAACTTGAAGGCTATATGTGGGGCTACTAGGAGCTGGAGAAGCTTGGGTTGACAGGCCCGGAGTGGATCAGGGCAGGTCTATTGCAGGCAGAGGAAGCCTCATGGGTTGGGTTGGGTTTCCCAGGCTTCCGGCCAGCCTCAGATGCTGCCCTCGGAGGCGGCTAGAATCTCATTCTTCTCAGTCCTGCTGCTCTGGCGAAAGGTATTTGCACTGGATGTCTGCCCTGCCCTCCGATTTACTGTGGCATAAGTGTTGTATAGTTGGTCCAAAGTGGAGCGGTTTCTTTATCAATCCCGGAAATGCCAGACCTCTCTACCTGACAGGCGTCTTGAGTTCAAAGGGGCCTCTGTGTTTAGCAGCCAGCCATGCAGACCTGTTCCCAGGCAGGGGAAGAAGAATGCCAGCGTCTGTCTGTCTGCCAGCAGGCCTTGACATGAAGCCCTGAGGAGGGCGCCTGGGTGGTTCCAGGAACTGCTTTTCAAAGTGAGTCCTTCCAAATAAATCAAGTTCAGTGAGTTGGCCTTGGACCAGATGAGGGGGATGTGGAGGGGCATCCTGTCATTGGCCCGGCCTCTAGGAGACTCAGGCAGGGTTTGAACACTATTATTAGCTATTTTGTGTGGTGATGGCTCCAAGGATAGCAGCCCTGTACCTCGTGCCTGCTTGCTTTCTGGGGGGTGCGGGTGGGGGAATACCTGCTAGACTGGCCTGCACATGGAGCCAGTTGCCTTTAGAGGAGAAATTAGGGGTCATCTAAGAGCTTAGGAAAAATGGATGCTCCTGTCTGCTATTGCAGAATGTGTGCAGTGGAGCAGTCTTTCTGGAAGGTGGGTTGGCACTTTTTATTAGAAGCCTAAAATCATGGAAGTCCATGTCCCAGTGACTGCACTTAGGAGAATTTAACCTAAGTCAACAGTCGCAAATGGTCAGCTGTATTTCTGTGAGTGAATGTTTACCCCACTGTGAGTAATGGAGCCAATGTGGTAAGAGTTACTTGGATATCTAACAATAAGTGGCTAGTTCTGTACATTATGGTCCATACATGGGATGTAATGCAACACAGGCCTTCAAAAAATGACAGCTTTTGAAGGTAGATTTTTAATACTTCTGAAAGAATCCATATACAAATAATAAGAAATACGGATAGTGTTTAAAGATGACATAATAAAAATTAAGTCCCAGTTTCTTCCTTATTTCCTGCCACTGAGGTAACTGCTACTTTCAGGTTCTTGTACATTTTTCCAGAGATAGTGAATACTTATACATGTTTCCCATTGCTTTTACCCAAATGCAAGCTTATATTGGCATTGTTCTGTGTCATGTTATCTTTGCTAACAATCTATCTTTTCGATTGTCTCATACCAGTTTATAGAGATCCTCTGCATTCTGTTTTTACAGTTGCAAACCAGGAATAATATTTTAGAGCAATATTTATTGACACGTGAAAATGTTTACAACATCTTTCCAAGTGAGAAAAGACTGCAAGCAGTTTCTCTAATCTCATTTTGTTATTGTCATCCTTGTTGTAAAATAAGGAGGAAATATGTTCATACATATAACTGGGGAAAATATTGGGAGTGTATAGAATTATAGATCCAAAAGTAAATAATAGTTATCTTTGGAAGGTGGGATTATGGATGCTTTTTAAAATTTCATCCTTTGTGATTCTTTGCTTTGTTTCTAAATTTTCTGTTTTGAGTCTTAAAAGTGAAACAAAGCTCACCTGAGCCCCACAAAGGCAGCAAAGCTCCTGAGGGTGACAGACTGTCCTCAGTAGATCCAGAGTGCAGGCCCTACCCACCCAGAGTCCATCTGCCCCTTCAGGGGGAGAGCAGTGACTCTGGTGTCACAGAAGATTGTTGACTGCACAGACCAACCTTCCTCATAGTGTGGCCTTAAATTACCTTGAGTCGTTGATGGTGGTGGCGCTAGTAAAAATGCAAACTCCTGATCTGCATTGAGGGAATCAGATACTCTCATAATAAGCCCTGGAAATTTTCATTCTTAAAAACTACCCTGGGCAGTTATGGTGCTCATTAATGTTTGAGAAACTTTGGTGTATCAGGAACCAGCAAACTTTTTCATGACGAGCCAGATGGTGAATATTTTAGACATTGCTGAGCATGTGGGTTCAGCTGTAACCACCCAGTGCTACTGTTGTAGCAGCAAAACAGTCGTAGACAATGTGCAAATGAATGGCTATGGTTGTGTGCCAGTAAAACTTTATTTAGAAAATGGGTACCAGGTGAGAGTTAGCTCACAGGCCATAGTTTCTGTATTAGGTTCTCTAGAGGAAGAGAATATATATATTCTACTAATACACACACGCACACACACACACACACACACACGAGCATAAAAAGGGGACTTATAGATTAGCTTTCACAATCAGAAGCTGGATAGTCTACAATGCAGGCTGGAGAGCTGGAGGAACCAGAAGCTTCGCAGTCCAAGAGGCTGAAGCCCCAGAACAAGAGGGATCAATGGTGCTACCCCAGTCTAAGACCCAAGGCTTCTGGCAACTCCCTGGAGAATCACTAGCAGGGTCCACTTTGGAAGAGTGAAGGAGCTGGATTCTGATGTCCTCAGGAGACCGCAGCAGCAATCAAGAACCTGTTCAAGAAGAATTGAGCTTGCATCTGCAGCTGCTTCCTTGTCCTTCCAACTTTTATTCCATCCAAGCCTCCAACATATTGGATGTGCTGCCCACACTTAGGGAGGGTCTCCACTTCAGTTTCCTCTCCCACGTGCCAGTCGTTCCTAGGCACACCTCCGTTGACACATCCAGAAGCCTCTTAATCTTAGCCATCTCTTAATCCAATCAAGTTGTCTTGGACTGTGGTGTAGATTGAACTTTACCCTCAAAAAACTATATTAGTCACAAGGTGGGGGAGCTGCCAAGAGTCCCTTATATTTGAATAAGCAACTCATAGTGTAAATAGTTACAATTAATTGGGTGTGTATTATATGCCTTGCACTTTTTATTCACCACTTAAGTCTCAAAAAACAACCCTGCTCAGGAGCTGTTACCTGTGTTATACCAACAAAGTAGTTGAAAGAGACCAAGCAATTAGTCCAAGCTTGCATGGTTACTAATGGTGGCTGGATAATGCTGAAGTCCTAATTCTCTCTGACCTTTGGAAAAGAATAATTTCAAAAGCTGTACCATGCCTGCAGTGCCCACAAATCCCTCTAAATCCCCAAGCTAAGGAATAATAGCCACAGCTGTGTACTGGTGGTGGTACGAGTCCTGGGATGGCTCAGCACTTCACTGACGCCTCCATCTATGGGGAACCTGAGCTGTCTTTGTGTCTGCCAGGTGCTGTAGGCAATACTCTGGTCAAGATGGCCCAATTCACTTTCTTGAAGGGCAGGGGAGTGCTGTTGCCATAGAAACAGCTCTGGCTACCTGTTGGACAGTTCTGAGTCCTGCTACTCTGAATCCTGAGTTGCCCACTACTGTGCCCAAGAACCTTTAGGCCCAGCTGCTGAAAGGAGACTTTCTTGTGGTCCTCTTCAGAAGACCACACAAGCTTCCAAACAGCTGATATTCAACATTTACCCTGCTTAGAGCCAATGCAGATAAACTGATTCCCTATCCATCTGTAGGCAGGGCTGATTGCACAAAAGTGACCATGGCTGTGGCAGGAAGAAAGCAACCTCTGGCCAACTGGGCCACGACTTCGCTTTCCCTTTCTCCCCATTCTAGCCAGCCTGAGCCTCACCCACATCCTGAGCCAAGGGGAAGGCAGTATGCCCTGGCTGAAGGCGTCCTCTGAGGCTGGTGGTTCAGCTCAGTGGCTTTGCCAGGTAGCAATATGGGCAATGTCCCCGCTGAGGTTAGCTTATAAAAATATCAATGGCTAACATTTACAGAGAGCCAAGTTTGCCTTGAGATGTTGGTTCATTACATAAAATCTTGAGGGCTTGGGATGTTTATTGGATTAACTGAGATAATGGACATAAAACAGAACCTGGAACCCTGTACCCTGTGACTACTCAACCAAATAGTGGTCATTATATAATTATTACCATTATTATGACAATCATGCATCTTCACAGCCATCTCTGAGGTTGGTATTATCTTCCCGTTTTTACAGTTGAGCACACTGAGCACTGAGGGTCACAGAATTTTCAGGTTTTCCTCTCCCCCACATTTTGTGTATGTGTGTGTGTGTGTGTGTGTGCGTGTGTGTGTGGCTGTGGGGGATTAAAGCCCAGAGCCTTGCACATGCTAGGCAAGCTCTTTACCACTCTAGCACTGAGCTATATAGCAGATCTTTTTTTTTTTTTTTTTTTGAAGTTTTTATTTTTTATATTAAGGCAGGGTCTCATTAATTCAATGATGTAGGCTGGCAATCCTCCTGCCTCAGCCTCCTGAGTAGCTGGGATTATAGGCAGTTACCACCACACTCAGCTCAGACTCTTAGGTTCTATATAGGGTCATCAGATGTCTCTGGTTCCCAAGCCACATACTCTTAGGGAGCCACATACTCTTAGCCATTATCATGTGTCATGCATTTTAAGTCTGGATACAAGGACACTCTGGGCTGCTGGGATCCTTGGAGGGTTCCCATCCCAGGGACCTGCAGAAAGTCCTTGACAGATAGTTCTTCACTTCCTTCTATCATGCAAGAGCCTCCTTCCTGCTCACAAACCAGTGGCAAACTCCTGGAGCTGATTGCTTACTTCTCTCCTATCAGTTAATAAGTTGCTTATCTGGACTCAGGGAGACTCTCGACTGCAGGTCAATGGTGGCCGTTTCTGGCCCTCATCCTGGTTCTTTAATCTATACCGCAACCCCATACTGCTCTCTTCCTCTTTCTGACAGGTACACAGTACCTTTGGAAACCGCATAGCACCTCCAGTGTTTCCATATTGCACCTGAGGCTATGACTCTGCCTGCTTAAAAGGCCTTGACCTAGGTTCAGAGAGGCTGCCAGGCAGGAGTGAAACAGCAACTTGGAGAGATGCGTTGGCCAAAGTGCCCCAAACCATGCCTGGGGTGACTCCTGCCCTGTGATCTGTGTATCAGTGCGCATCTGAGAATTAGGAGTTCCTATGGTTTAGATAAGAGGTGTCCCCTAAATCTTATGTGTGAAGCAATACAAGGAAGGTTAGGAGTAAAATGATTGTGTTATCAAGGTCTTAATTAATCAGTGCATTAATCCAAATAGGGATTAACTGGATAGTAACTATAGGCAGCTCAGGTATGGCTGGAAAAGGTGGGTCATTGGGGACATGTCTTTGGGGTATATATTCTGTTCTTGGCTAGTGGAACACACTCCCCTGGCCCATTTCTTCTTGATGTGATGTCCTGACCTGCTTTCCTCCACCACACTCTTCTGCCATAATGTCCCCAGACACCTTGAGCCCATAGAATGGAGTCAGCTCTCTATGGACTGAGACCTCTGAAACTCTGAGTCCCCAATAAACTTTTCCTCCTCTAAAATTGTTCTTGTCAGGTCTTTTTGGTTACAGTGCTGAAAAAGCTGACTCAAACAGGAGTCATCTTTGACACCTTCGTCCCCTTGGCTAGTCCCCACTCCCTGTCCCTTCGGATCCTTCTACAGCCCCAGGAGTTTGATGCAGCTTCCTGAATACCTCCTGAAGTTGTCCTCCTCCCTCTCTGCATATCATCCCTCCATTCTCCCCAGGCTCCCACCTCCACTTTCTAGCCAGACTCCCATATCTTTCTGGTCCTGGCCCCTTGGATGTGTTCCCTACTCTGTGGTCGTAATTATTAGTCGTAGCTTTGACATGTGTCTCACCCCCTTTGCTAGCCACTCCAGCCTTCCCTCTGCTCTTGGGAGAAATGCCAACACCCCTAACACGTCAGCCCAGTCCAGGCTGGTCTGACTTCTGCTGCATCCCCAATCCACTGTGCTATGGGATTTCCATTTCTGCTGTCAAAATGCCACACTTCCTGACACTTGAGCAGCCTCGTGCACCTTGTCTTGTAGCGCTTGAGCAATGATTAATGTCATTTGATTAGTGTTTGCCTCTCCCAGTGGACTGTCAGCTGAGTGCCTAAGGAATAGGTGTTTGAGTGTCCTCTGGGCACCCTGGGCTTTACACCCCAAAACACTGGAACCTGGAGTTCTTCCCCTGATCACCAGCATACCCAGTTTTGTTACTGCTCCGATGGGACATATGATCTGGGACATTTCCTTTCAGTTCTGCTTTCTTCAGCTAACTGCTCTTTGTATTTATCACTTCGGTCCTCCCATCCACAGATAGGAAGACACCAGGTTGGGTTGGTTGGCTTTGTCCTAAGATCCTGCCATGTTTATCTGGTTCTCTTTTCCCCTTAATTTCTCTGTCTTTACCCAGCATGTTGTGCAGAATCTTGCTAATCCTAGGTCTTCTTTTTTAATGTCACCCTTCCATGAACATGCTACTGGGTTCATTAAAGCTTAGAGCTAGTCAGGCCTGGGGTCGAATCCTGGTTCTACTACTTGGGAGCCATGGGACTCCGGGTGGCTAGTTACCCTTCTAAGCCTTTATTTCCTAAACTGATGCACGAGAGGGTACATATTTACCACACTGAGTTTTATGAGAGTTAAATGAAATTGTGTGCATATAGCAATATACTTAGTCCCTGGTCATGTAGTAATAACTCAATTAATGTGTAGGGGGAGAAATAATATGATTTTTTTGCTCTATTCAGAAAAACTGTAGTTCATAGGTCCTATTAGAGCTGTGGTTCAAAGCCTTGGCCTTATGTTAGAATCATATCAAGATCTTTTCAACACTTCAGTGGCCAGTTAAGTCAGAGTCTTAGTGGACGGGATCCGGGCAGCAGTAGCTTTGGATGCTGCCCAGGTGATTTTGATGGACGGCCAAAGCTGCCACCCTGCCTCTTTCTGAGGAGCACAAACCCTTTGGAACTTAAAAAAGGTAGGCGATATGGAGGATGAAAACAGGGCAGGGAAAGTGTTTGTATATTGGACTCTACTACATATCTGGCACTTTAGCTGTGTGTTCTCATTTGATTTTCACCATGAACTTGTGATGCGAGAATTATTGTCCTTGTTTCAGGAAGAAGGAGCCACTTGCTTATTATCAGGCGACAGGTGACTTAAGGATAAAGGATCAAGAGATGCAGTTAGGGCTGACACTCTCTCTCCCTCCTCAGCACACCCCTTCTCTGAGGTGCCTGAGCGCCCCAGTTATCCCACCTGCTGGGTGAGGGCTGGCGACCACACCTGTCCACCTGCAATGTTGAAGGACCCAGCCCACTGGCTGCTCATCAGGGCCCTCGCCAGCAATCTGCCACCTGTCCTTCCACTCTCTGGTCGTGCTGTTTGCTTAACAGAGAGATTTAAGTGCTTTGCAAAGGCTCCCCATGGATAGGGAGAGGCGTTCTCTGACTAGAAATGGGAGCATTGTTATTGTTTTGTGTTTTTATTGCCATCAATTTCTGGAGCATTCTATTTAGAGTGGGAAAAGAGAGGAGTGAGGTGGGCACAGTTTCTTTCCTGCCTGACTTTACTGGGAATTAAGGGGGATTAGAGGGAGCATTCTCTACTTCAGAGTTTCTTAAATTTGACTGTGCATGCAGTAGGGATCTTGTTAAAATGCAAATCCTGACCCCATAGGCCCGGTGTGGGGCCCCGAGATTCTGCATTTTTCACATGCTCCCAGTTGAGACTGATTCTATCTCCTGCCAGCCACACTTGGCTTAGATTCTAACGAGGGAGACCCAAGTCTGCTTTCTTGTGTCTGAAATTTTTGTTTTTATCTTGAGAAGCGTCACAGAATGGTGTAGAAATCTGGGCTCTAGTCCTGGCTATACTCTAATTTAGCTTTGGATATCTGATGAGCTTCACTCTTCTGTAATCGGAAGTTTCTTCTAGTTGTAACATTCTGTGACTCCATCAGTTGCAGAGGACATATTAGAGAAAGCATGGGGTGAGGAAGATAGGAGCTAGTGGGAGGCATCAGAATCATCAGAAGCATTCATTGCCTAACTTGGCTATTCCTTCTGGAACTCCATGTCTGAATCCTGAGAGGCCAGAGGTTGAGGGAGATGGGTGAGGAAGTTTCTTCTATGTTGTAGGTCTAAGAGCTCAGGATAGACTGTGAGCTCCTGGTGGGTAAGAAATGATGGCTCTTATTTTCTGTCGCATACCCTTGGCTTCTCTGAATGGCAGGAGTGTGTTTGGGGATGTCTGTCTTTTTGCAAGTTCCGTGGAAGATCTTCTGTGTGCCAGTACAAGGCTACACCCTGGGGGATACCGACCCGAGTAACTCATACTTTGTGTCCTTAATAAGCAAAGAGTTTAAATAGAATGGTGAGTTTTCAGGGAGTCTTGCTTCCCGCCCCCCCAAGTGGAATCCCTTCACCTGTACTGTGTGTCCAGCCTCAGGATCTCTGCCTATGGGTTGGAGTAGGGTTTCCTGACGATGTGATGATTGTCTCCTCAGGCCTGCCCCTGTTTGCCCACTTCTATGTCTCAAAGATATCACTTGCTTTCTGCCCTGGTGTCCTTCAGTTGTCTGTTCCCCCCATTGCTGGCCTCTTTCTACCCCGTGGGTCTCTTGGAACCCCAGGTTCTGACCACTTCCAGTCTGACTCTCCCATGCCAGCTGGGATCTCGTGATGATATCAAATTTTATCGGTGAGTTTGTGTCCGAGACGGAGGACATTTTTATTTCATCACTCCTGCAGAAGAAGATGGTGCAGATGGACAGGCTTTGTCTTCCCTTTCCAATCAGTCATGTCAGTCGGCAAGTCGGCAGGCCTCGGGGTCCTGTCTCTGTGATTGTCCTTGGCAGATCAGAAATGGTTGCTCCACGATTGGACCAGGGAGGCCAGGAATGACTTTCAGAGCTGGTTGTCGACTCTGCCCAGCTTTCCTCAGGGGGCCTGGGAAGCGTGGAAATAGACTGCTGGTGTGGATGCATGAGGGCGCCTTTTCCTCTGCGGTCCTTCCAGACTCACAGAAGATCTGGAAGCTGGCATCCGAGCCACATGGTAGCCCCAGGCCTTTATTTTTATTTTGTATTTAATAGATCTGTTTCCTATGAACTGTATTATAGAAATATCTAGAAAATAATGAGGTAAGCCACTGGTAATCCTATTATTCATAGATTGCCACTAATAGCATAATGTGTGTGAATGTATGTAGGTGAATGTATCTATTTATACACACACACTTCTATGTAACTATGGATCTGTAGCTAAGTATCTGTATTCGCTTACGTGTCTTAAATATTTATGTGTTTTAAATATTTAAATGAAAATGGTCTTGAGCAATTCACACAGTCTCTTGGCATTTTTTTAACTTCATATTTCTTAAATGTCTTTCTGTGTCATTCAATAGGCTCATCTCTTTAGCTTTTTCATTACCTTACAAAAGCTCAGTTTTCTTCCTCTTTTTCTTTCTTCTTTTCATGTTGCTTGTATGTGATAACCAGTTCATTTGGTTAAGCAGAATTTAATCCATTCACCCTGAGACTAGATGGCAAAGGGGCAAGTTGTGCATTTATAAAATGGGAATGAGTGCGAGAAAGACGCAGGGCAGTCCTGCTCGACTCCCTCTGTGCACGTTTTCAGTCTGG
This sequence comes from Marmota marmota marmota, assembly GCF_001458135.2. NCBI lineage: Eukaryota > Metazoa > Chordata > Mammalia > Rodentia > Sciuridae > Marmota > Marmota marmota. Next base: position 6,591,719 of record NW_026000196.1, read on the forward strand.
CTTTGTTCAGGAAGCATCAGGTATGAGAGTCTTGGCAGAATCTAAGCTAACCTTAGCTGTCCGCAGCGGTAGCAGCCGCCACAGCAATCAGCAATTACAAATCACCCACTGTGGGGCATTTCAGAGGCCTTGAGGGACACGGCTCCAGGATGAATAGAAACTACTGTGGAAGCTGGGACGGACCCAAATGAAAATGTGTAATCCTGACAACAGAATCCTCAAAACCCTACATACACACACCCCAAAATGCTAGTCAGTAAGGCGGAGGCACAAGCTTGGGAGTAACACTACACTTTGAATTTGAATCCTAGACTTGCCGCTGTCTTTGTGACTTGCATGAATGACTTAGTCAGCTTTCTGTTACTATAATACATACCTGAGATCATCAATTTATAATAAAAAGGCTCAAAGTCCTAGAGGTTCCAATCTATAATAGATTGGCCTTGTTAGTTGAGGCCCATGACAGCACATCATGGTAGGCATTTGAGGTGGAACCAAATTGAAAGAGGAAGAGACCAGGATCCCACAATCCCCATGGAGGTCTTGCCCCCTACTGACCTGAAGACTTCCCGCTAAACCCTACCTCTTAAAAGGCTTCACCACCTATCAGTAGCGCCAAGCCAGGAAGTAAGCCACGTGGACGTTTGAGGGTCACTTAAGATCCTAACTATAGCAGTGAGTCACTTGAAAACTCTGAACCTCAGTTGTTCTCATCTGTCATGTGAATAGTGCCTACCTGATAGGGTGTGGAGAAGACAAACAGGTTGCATATGGAAGCACCAGACTCCCATGCTGTTTGTGCTTAGGAGGTGACCGCCACCGGCAGAGTTCAAGGGATCTCCTAGATAGCAGAAAGGCAGCACATGCATGTGTGTGTGCACATGCGTCTACTCAGGAGGTACTTTTCTTTTGATGAATTTAAAATACTTTATGGACTTATTTTGTTCAATGTCTTTGTGAAGACCAAGGAAAAAAATGTAGCCCTGCTTATAAATTCAAGTCCCAGGAAGAAACAGCATGTCAGGGAGTGGTAGAAAGACTGTCAGAGGGATTGTAGTTCTCCTGCCCCTGGGTCTGAATGGCTGTGTGATCTGGCCCTGTTATCTGGCTTCTCTGATTCCCAGGACAGAATGAGCCAGTGATTGGGCCACCTCATTGCCAAGTCTCTTCCAGGCCCAGTCCTTTGTGACTCCCAGTCTAGGTCAGGGCCCCCTCCTTGAATCTTGACCTCATTTTGAGAGGTCGTTTCTGAGGTGCTGGGTGGACAGAGTCAGGCGGATGTTTGCTGGTGCTCAGGAGAGCCATTTCCTGGACTTGGCAGGGGTGAGAGTAAGCCGGAGGAGCTGTGATAACAGTCATGTCAAGGCCTCGCTGGAATGTGCTTCCTTGCTCTAAGTGTAGTTCAGGTTGAATTATTTATGATGATCCTTCGTAGTCATTTGGGAGGATGAGTAAAGTCGTCGTGATCACAGTCCTGGCATAAACTATTCTTGGAAAAAGCATATTGAGATGTCAATCCATGGGGAGCTCCAGGACTTGAGGATTTCAGGACCTGCCACCAAGTAAAGTGAGAGCCAGCAGAGTGGCATAAAGGCTCAGTGGTCACCCACTTGGAGAAGTGTAGAAAGGTGCTGGGTCTTCTAGATGTGAAAGTACAGGTGAGTTGAGAATTAGCCTCTTGATTCTGGTCTCTTAGTCCTTCCACATAGATTTCTTGTCCCCTGGGTTCCTCTTCCAGTGTCCCTGCTGGTGCCAGAAAGATTTGTAGGAACACTTCTCCTCACCGCTCCTGCATCTCATTTTGTTTGAGCTCAGTTTGCAGAGTTGTCTGGGAAGAGACCAAATGACATGGAAATACTGGTGCTTAGGCTGCAGAAAGGACTAGTCGAGGGCAGACAGCCAGGAAATGTGCAGACACACACACACAACACACACACACACACACACACACAATTTGAAGCCACTGAACTTCAGTGCTAATAGCTAGAAAGTGGCACCAGCATGAGGCTGTCAAGGGCAACTCACTGAAAGTCAAAACATTGGGCCGGTGACAAAGTGAGAAGCCAGCAGCTGTAATCTTCATCCTTGCAGAAGACTGGTAAGGTAGCCCACATAGCGAGGAAAAATGGCTAAACATTATGAAGACACAATCTCAGATTGCAATTTAGAAGATAGGGGTTGCTCTAAGGAAGTGCACATCTTCATTAGGAATAGTAGAATGGATTTCAAAAAGCAGAGTAAGAAGTAGCATTTACATTAAAAGTTTTATCTACCCCTGTCTGAGCTGGAAGGAGCATCTTGCCATAGTTCATCAGGATATGCCTACATACAACAACAAAAAAATCATCATCATGTTTGCAATGTTTAAGATGGAAGTGTACCTTGCATCTCATCAAACCTTGTCATATTGAAACCAGCAATCTTGAACTAGTGGTATTTATAGCTAAGACATTCTACAACGTGGGATTCTCTCCCTGTCTCAGGATCAGCTCTGCTATTGGAGACAGAGCAGATGTGTCCCTCTAGATGTCTGACTATTTGGGGAAGGAACAGGCAGAGGAGATGCTCTGTCTAGAATGTTAGACTCACGAGGACATTCAGAAGCAAACCTAAGGCAGAGCCCAAACTATGTGCACACTATAGAATGTCCACCCTGTCAAATGAAGCCCAGGTGTGTCACTCCAGCCAGGACCTCGTAGACATATCTGGAGTCTTCTTGTGCATTTGGCTATCAGAGGAGATGGAAGGTGTGACCTCTAGTTGAGGTGGGGCTCTGCAGGGAAAGGGAGGCAGAGCAGGATTTATTTTTAAGTCTGCACCCTTCATCTCCTTGTAGGGAAGACTTGTGGCCTGGCACAGAAGACCTTTGCCTTTGAGTGTCTCTGTCCCAAATTCTCCTCCCAGTGGCCTTATTGGGTTTGGAAGGCTGACATGGGTAAAGGGTATTTTGATGCAAAGAAGGAAAGACATTTCCATCTTTGAATAACCCCCAGGTCTTTCTGCCTCATTGGCCCATGGGCAATATTGAAGGTAAGTCACCTTATCTTTTCACCATTCTGTTGAATCAGAAAAATCATGTTCTATTCCTCACACCAGCAGGAGTAGAGATCTACTCTATCTATCTATCTATCTATCTATCTATCTGTCTGTCTGTCTGTCTGTCTTCTATGTGTGTGTGTGTGTGTGTGTGTGTGTGTGTGTGTGTGTGTCTGATTTATTTTAAGGAAAGGCTCATGGAATAGTGAGGAAATCTGTAGGACAGATTAGCAGTCTGGAAACCTGGGCAGGCATTGACACAGTCCTGAGGCAGAATGTCTTCTTTGGGAAATCGGTTCCATTGAGGGAGTCAGGCCCATGCTCATTAGCAAAGTAATATTGTTTACTTAAAATTCAACTGATTGTAGATGTTAACCACATCTATAAAATACCTCCACAATAGTACCTAGATTAGGGTTTGATTAAATAAGTGGATGCTATAGGCTTACCAAGCTGACCTACAAAGCTAGTTATCATATTGTCTAAGTTGAATTTCTATGTTTCTCATCTGTAAAACAGTTGTAATATTCAGAACATAGAGTTGTTGTAAGAATTAAATGTATCAATGTCCATATAGTTTCTAGTTTATGTACTTATTATTAGGTACTGTTGGTTTTAACCAGCAAAGCCAGGAGAGAGATACCAGGGACCATGAAAACACTCTCATCATGTGGGTCTAGAGAGTGGGTGTACCTTTGTGCAACAGGACTTTTTGAGCTAGTACAGACAGGCTTTCAAGGCTGTGGGACTCTAGAATGTAATCTTCTGGCTGGAGTTGGGGCATCCCTCAATTGCCTGAGGATACTAATTTGAAATGTAGCTATTGATGAAATCTTTGTGGGGAGCTATTGGGAGATGGTGCATTCTTATAAGAATTTTTTAGCCAAACTTGTTTCCCAAGTACCTTTTTCTTGTGTTCTTTCCAGGTGGTCTCTTTGTATAGGAAAAAAAAAATTGGTGGGTGTAAATCTAATGGAAGATGCTTAATTCAGGGCTAGCAGCTCATAAAGAATTACAAGCACCTTCCATTATACCTTGAGTGACTGGAGGTATCATCAAGGACCACCTCTTACTTATTCTGGCAGCATTTTCTTTCTTTAACCATCAGTAATTTTGTTGTACACAACTAGGGAAGACGTTGCCCTGAAGCAGGACTAGAGGTCACTGTGGGTCCAGGCAGAGCCTTGTGGATACTCCATCTCCTTGCCCCCTTCCTAGACTATCTTCAAAGCTAAGATGGGTTTCTAATTTGAGTGAACAAGCCCCATTCATTCATTCATAGGCTCATGTTTCACTAGTGGGCCGGTTTCCTGTACCCAGTGGTACCTGCTGATACCCATATAGCATGCTTTTTCTTATGCCCTGCTTATCAGACATGGGTGTCTCTGTTCCATCTACTCGTGCCCACTTTCAGTAAGTTAGTGAAGACTTTATTAAATTCACAGATGGGTAGTAAGCTCCATTTGGACCATGGAAGATTTATCAAAGCTCTCCAGATTTATCATGCTTTCCAGTTGTTGGCTTCTGGCTCTGCAGTTAGCCAGGTCCTTCTTGGTTCCCATCTGGTCAATACTTTTCCTGATGAGAACCCTGTGGAGAGAAGGGGTGATGATAGAATCAGCCCTCTTTGGATCTTTAGTTATGGTACCCAGAAAACAGTACCAAGGCCCTTCAAGCTATTTCTTGTACAGAGCTTCATTCCTTTTACTTCTTTGTCACTTATTTCTACCTTTCCAAATAGATTCTGGGGAGCACTTATGTCTGAAGGGTGGCTGTCACCAGACCTGGGGATGGAGGTTTGGAAAACAAGAATGAGGAGTGAACTTAAAGAATTCAATGTTTAGCTCTTTATCTTCATGCTGAGAAGAGTCCACATAATGCATGGCTTAAGCTTTGCCCATTTTTGCCCAGAGAAGTTTAAGTTACCCTTACAGCTCCATAGTCCTTTCCCCAGGCCCTGAAGCCTTTTCAGAACATGCACATGGGACTAAATTCCGTGCTGTGGGTTGTCCTGAACAGTGTGAACCACCCCACCAATTTCTGCTTTCACTTTTCATTTTCTATTCTTATGAATCATCCGTAACAGGTCAAGATGAAGCTGGAAGGAAAGGCAAGTAGATTTAAGTGGCCTCCTCTCCTCCACCACCACCTCTTTTGGTGCAGCATTGGAGGCTCTGAGAGATCAAGTGATTTCTCTGAGCACACTGTGTTAGGGGAAGAGCCAGGCTGGACACTTGATGCTGTGTTCATCCCAATTTAGCATTTTTCACTTTTATGGCTTAAATTTTGGCCTCATTTCATAAATCATTAAGCTGTTCAGGAAGCACTTGGGAAGCTAAGGAATGAGTTCAATCAGTAAAATTAAGGACACAAAGTTTGAATCCATGTTCCATTCAGAGTATCCACTACTGTAGCCTTTTTATCTTATTCAGCTTCTTTTTTTTTTGTACTGGGGATTGAACCCAGGGTCACTTAACCACCGAGCCACATCCTCAACCCTTTTTTTAAAAAATATATATTTTATTTAGAGACAGGGTCTCCGCTAGGTTGCTTAGAGCCTCGCTAAGTTGCTGAGGCTGGCTTCGAATTTGGGATCCTTCTCTTAGCTTCTGGAGCTGCTGGGATTACAGGCGTGTGCTACCACACCTGGCTTATTCAGCTTCTTCTGATTGGACATTTGGTCAGCTTCTTCTGATTGGAGAGTTGGTCCTATTGGAGAGGTACTGCAGCTCAGGTGCCATCTCTTTCATGTTCTGCCCGCCCCCCCCCAGTCATCCCTTTTCTTCTCAGCAGCTGAGCCATGTTCTCCCTTCTTCTTCCACACCAAGCCATGCTTTATATCTAGCTTTCCCTGGTTCCTCCCAAGTTACTGCATCTTTTGACCAGTCATCTGCCCAGTGCTCTTCCACTGGTGCCCTCCCTGGAGCTTCTCAGGGGCCTCCATGCTGGTCTTGAACCCCTGATCTGGAGTAACCAGGACTCAAATCCTCATGGAGGGTGACACTCTTCCAACCCTGTGCTCTCCAGGTGACCTTTGCTCTTACACTTGGTTTCCCAACTCTTGCTCCCTACAAGAATAAGATGAGGTCCCCAAGGCATTGACCTTGGGCACAAAATATAAGTGCCCATCAATCAAGATTGAAATTTTGGTTTTAAAGATTCACATGACAGTACTAATGCTCTTGATTCCCGAGTATTTTAGCACCTCCTTAGCTTTTGGCCTAAGACAAGTGCCCATCTCGTGGGTTTATTCCTTATAAATTGATGTTGTGTTTAATCTTCTTCCAGATTGTTAATAAAGATCTCAGTATATTTTCTAGGCCTCCCTCCACCCTCGCCATAGCCTGCCTGCTCACAGGGGCCCTCTGATCAAGAAAAGAAACTACGTTTTACTAAGTTCTGTTGCTCACTGTCTCCTGGTGACTATTTCCATCCCATCCATGTTTCTGTATCCTCATCTAAGCTCCTTCCTGGCTCATGTGTGAGGCTCGCAGAAGCTCTGCAAATGGCTTGAAAGATAAGTCCCTGTAAATAAAGCTTATGATCTTGTTAGCGTTGGGAGCTGACAGCGTGCGTAGTCCAGCCAATTTGGATTAATTTTTCAAGGGGGATTTTAGTGGATGCCACGGCTGTCGCCGCTCTGGAGTCTCACTCCCTCATCCTGCCTCCGGGCTCTTTGGCCACTCACTTGGTTTTTTTTTTTTTTTTGATCGGGAAGATATCACTTCAGTGATCGGGTGTGATTTGCTCTTTATAAACCCCAGTCACTCTTTCATGCTTAAAGTCCTCTTGCTACATATAAACAGTGCTTCTCATGTGGTCATCCTTGTTTCAGAAGCAGCTTAAACTAGATTTACCTTGGTTTCTGTTTGCCAGAGGAAAAGGGAGATTCTGTAACATAAATTTGGAAAAATGGAAGGGCACTGTATACTTGCAAACTAGCACACAATTTTAGCAGCTCACATTTTAAAGAAGACTGTCATTTTCTTTGTTCTCTGTTATCAAAGTAGCAAACTTGGGAAGTAGAGAAAAACAGTATTTATCATGCTCTAGATACAATATTATGTGTTTGCTTTCCTTTGGTATTGCTTCCTAAATTCATCTACTAGATATAGCTACTCTATCATTACATAATCATTATAATAACCATTGTTTTTAAGGATTGCATGCTATTCAGTTCAAGTAAATCAGTTTTAACATTTACTCATCCCTATTTTATTGATAATTTAAGTTAAAAATACTGTTATAAATAACAATGAGGTGAACATCTTTGTACATATCATTTTCCTAGTTAGCATAGCTAAGGAGAATAGTTTAGATTCCTGTTGAGAGAATTATTGTATTAAGGGCGAGGATAAACATGTGGCTAAAATGCTTTAGAAAAGATTTTGACCAAATGACAACTCTCAGCATATGAAAGAACTTTTCTCCCTCCCTTCCTTCCTTATTTTTTTTCCTTCCTTCCTCTTTTCCCTCACTATTGGAATTGGAACCCAGGGGAACTCTACGACTGAGTTACATTCCCAATCCTTTTAAGATATTATTATAAAACACGGTCTCACTAAGTTGCTGAGACTGGCTTTGAACTTTTGATCCTCCTGCCTCAGCCTCCCAAGTAGTGGGGATTGCAGGTGTGTCCTACCATTCCTAGCAAAGTGATTCTTATCAGCAAGTTACTGTTACCTTGGGAGTTACTCAGAAAGATGATCATGGCACTCTTCACGGTCCTCTGGTGTGTTCGTTGTCTCACGTTAACAGCGTCAACAATAGTAGCATCGACATCCTGTCGTCAGACCCGTTCCTTGACCAACACTTTTTAAGAGAAAAATATTTAAATCACATATGTAATGTTAAGTTTTCTAGTAGTTGTATTAATTAAGGTAAAAAGAACTAGGTCAAATGAATTTTAGTAGTGTATTTTATTTAAACTAATGTGTCCAAAACATTATCATTTCAGCCTGTGGTAGCCATGATGTGGGTAGCTAGTAGCCACACATGACTAGCCACCACTGTACTCGACAGCATCACCTTCAACCAATGGGCCCAAAGCTCTACCAAACACTCTTTTTTTTGTATGTTTGTTTGTTTTAGGCAGATGTTGCATTCTTTTCCATTTTTCTCTCTTAGTTTCATTCCCCTCAAAACCAACTCTGAGACAAGGACCTAGTGTGGAGGTAATGGATTTGGGAGGTGACTCCAGGAAGCTCATGGGAGCAAGTGGGAAAGAGAAGGGAAAGTGAGAAAGCAAGGAAGGGTGTGACAAGGAGCAGGTGAGAAGATGACTGTTGGAGTCCCCTGGAGCTTAGCCCTGCTGGGGACCACCTGGGGCACTGAGTGGAACACGCCTCAATTATTCCCGCTGAAGGTGGAGGAAGCAGGACACTTTTGCTCACCTACCCTCCATCAGTTGTGGGTGGTCCCAATGTTGGGAGCTTTCAGAATGTAATAGGGCTGGAAAGAAGGTTTGCAAATGGCGGGGAATAAGACTTTGTTCTCTGATGTGGTGATCTGGTAGTCCGGTTAACACCTTATTGTAGAGCAGCATGGTAAAAATAGCTTAGGGTCCCCTTGCTTATTCTAGGGGTGGAGAATGGAAAGAAAGGCAACTATAACTCTCCTTTAGGTCACTCGCTGAATTTATCCTCCCATTTATACGACACACAATGGAGGAAAGATGTTTCCCTGATAGGAAAACGGTTTCTCTTAGGAGTGAATGCCGGGCAGCCGAAAATGGACAAGAGACTACTGGAGAAGGAGAGAAGACTTTCTAGTGAAAGCTGAGTAGCCCTGGGCCAGCTTCCTGGGGTTTTAGATAGCTTTGTGTCACTGTGACCAAAATCCCTGATCAGTACAATTTAGAGGAGAAAACATTTATTTGCGGGCTCATGGCTTCAGAGGTCTCTGTCCATAGATGGACGACTCCATTGCTCTGTGTCCAAGGTGAGGCAGCACATCACAGCAGAGGGGCCTGGAGGAGAAAAGCTGCTCAGTTCATGGAGGGGTTAGGAAATTGAGGGAGAGGGAGGGGGAAGAGGCCACAGGGAAGATGAATCCTTTCGGGACCTGGTCCTAGTGACCCACCTCCTTCAACCATGCCCCACCTCCCTATAGTTACCACCCAGTCTGTCCTTTCAAATTAGGATGGACTGATTAGGTTACAGCTCTCATAATCTAATCATTTACCTCTGAATATTTCTGCATTAACAGGAGCATTTGGGGGACACCTTACATCCAAACTATAACACCTGATTTGGATAATGTAAGATTGTACCAATCGGGGAATCAGGGTGATGGGTACATGGGACCACTCTGTGCTATTTTTGCAACTTTTTGTGAGTCTATAATAATTTAAAAAGAAAAGGTTAATAGAAAAAGGGAATTGGGCTTGGAGATTTATATCCTTTGGAGTGAAATTTGGAGAAATGGGAACATCTAAAATTTACCTTTACTCTCCACATAAGGATAAGCCCCAAGGGCAGCAAAATGACCAGAGTTAAATCTTTAGGCCTAATGGGAAGTAAAGCACCCATTTATTGAGATTCCAGTGGGTTTCTTGACTTTAGCCAATTCAGTCTTCCATTTGAAGTTTATATTTGAAGATTTGATGTTGATCTGCCATTAATTGGTAGGGCAGCAAACGATTCCGAAATGAATCAAGAGTTGTACAAACCACGCTCTCCTCCTGCTGACTCCTGGCAGATTTGCCAAAAGTGTTGACATTCAAGGGTAGGCACTGGCCCAATGGGAGCTCACAGCTAGAGGGAATCCCCTCCATAGGCTCTAGAAAGCCTTGCATCAACATCCAGGAGTGTGAGATTTGGCCCAGACCTCTGGTCCCTGCAGGTCCCTCGGGCAGGTGCGGCTGCTGGTAAGAAGCAGGTGGAACAAGACCACTTATGTTGAAATTTTCATTTGAAACACCTGCTGTTTCTTTATGTGGGTTCCCAGCCAGGGCATTTGCTGAGGGAGTTCTCAAGTTCTACCGTGTGATCACTGCTATGAAGACAATGAACCTCTTTAGAGAATATGAGAAGCTTTCATCCTTTCTTCTTGAGTGTCAATCTGCATATAGATAACTGTTCCTGGGGAGCTGATGCTTGTCCAAACAAGACCTGCAAGACTTCCATCCTTAGTCATTAAATTTCTACTGATTGTTCTGCAATAATCATTTGGCCAGGCAGAGTTATTCTGTTATGATGTGTTTATTTTTGTGTATTCATGAATGTATTTATGCATTTATTAGGTTCTGGGGATTGAACCCAAGGCTACACCACTCCTGAGTTCCATCCCCAGCCCTTGTTTATTTTTTATTGAGACAGGGTCTTGCTAAGTTGCCCAGGCTGCCTGCCAACTTGTGATCCTCCCTCCTCAGTCTCTGGAGTCACTGGGATTATTGGTGCACCATGATACCCAGCAACACTGTCTAAATCTTGACTCTACCATTTATGAACTGTGTGACCTGAGTAAGCCCTTGGCCCGGCTGGAGGTGAGGTTTCCTCATCTGTTAGGCAGAGAACCAACACCCATCCATAAGGGTGTGCGCACAGCTCTTAGGAGGCTGCCTGGCTCCCAGCCTTCCCTCTCCTGCTCACCAGTCGAGATGCTTACTGTAAGACCCAGCTGCTGGTGGGTGGAACTGGCGGTGACGTGAGACCGTCTTTCCTTGCTTCCCCCCTTTTGTTTATTTTTCCTCCACTCTCTGCAGATAGAATCGGCTTTTTACAGAAGAACAGGTATTTGACTTTGTGATTCACACAAGTTCCTCTTTGCTAAAAAATGCTTCTCCATCTGCTTGATATTCCTTATCAAGGGGAACAAAGTTTATGTTTACCTGGAAGTAAAAGTATACCTTCTGTGGGAGGCAGAGTAACACCCCCTCCAAAAAAAAAAAAAAAGAATCAGATCTTAATCCCCAAACCTGTAATTGCTGCCTTCTAAGACTGAAAGGGTCTTTGCAGATGTGATTAAAGATCTTGAGGTGTGGGGTTATCTTGGATTATGTGAGAGGATCCTTAATACAGTCACATGTTTCCTTATGAGAGAGGTGAGGGCAACTAGCTGCACAGAGGAGAAGGCACGCAAAGGTGAGGAGGGATTTGAAGGTGCAGCCTTTGAAGATTGAGTGACACAGTCACAAGCCAAGGAATGCCAATGGTCACTCGAAAGCAGCTCAACAGGCAAAGGGCAGACTGTCCTCTAGAGCCTCGAGAGGGAGCGCAGCTCCGCCTGCACCTCGATTTCAGCCCAGTGATACTGATTTCTGACATCCGGCCTCCAGGACTGTGAGAATAAATGTCTGTAATTTTAAGCCACTGAGTTTGTGGTAATTTGTTATGGCAGCCACAGAAAAATAACAGCTTCCTACTGTTGGAGCAGACCTCTGGGCAGCCTCGCCTGGTGGATGTGTTTCCTAGAGAGGGTTGACACCCTGGCCACAGTTGCCCCAGGAGTGGGAAAACCAACCTCTACCTAGTGGAGGTTCCACCTGAGGCTCAGACCGGACAGTGCGGTGATATGGCAGTGACTTGGGCATGTTTTACCTGATGGCCAAAGGAGGCTGGTTTGACTCGGGGTCAACAGTGGAGGCTCCGTAGCAGTGTGAGTTCGGGGGCCGCAGACACTGCCGTCCTGGAGTCCTGGAGTCCTGGAGGTGGGGATCCTGTTTTGCCTGGTGTGCCAGCTCCCATGGCTTGGGGCCCGTGGCCTGTCGGTGGAGAAGGAGGCTGAGGCGGGGTCTAGGCTTGGGCTTGGAGAAATGGGCTGCTCTGGTCTCGCGGCACCTCTCCAGCCTGGGAAAGAGCTAGGGCCTCGCTTCTCCTCTGCCTTGTTGTGATGTATGATCTCCTGTGAGGTGGGAGGCTGGTAATTTGTTACCAACATTAAAATGCTGACTTTTGCAGAAGATTTACTCCTTTTAATAAATTAGGGCAGATTCATGGTGCTTTCACTAACTTGCATTCAGATATGTTTTCCTGAATAGAACAGAAGGGGGTGGAATTTTAGTGAGCCCACTGGGAACCGCTCATAATCCTGGGGACACTCGTCTGGCAGGCGAGTCATGGAGATAAGGGTTCAAGAGCCATGACAATGGACACTTACACTCCAGGCCCCGTCCACAAGCATGGGTCAGATATGTGTGATCTCCCCACTGTGGCGCCATGGCAGACAGCACTACTCGATCACGGCACGGCTGGGTGTGGTCTCAGGCACAGGGTACTTTGGACACAGTGCTTTAGTTATCCCCCACCAATTGATCACCACTGACATATGTTTGCCATTTCTGCTAATTCCTTCCCCATCAGGTAAAACACTCGTAACACATCACGAATCTGACCTGATTGATTGCCAGCTTGTATGCTGGTCATTCCAGAGTCTCCTTTAAGGCATTTATTCAGCAAGTGGTCTAACTGGCCCCACCCTACCTTTCATCAGGAAAGATGTGTTGCAGAGGGCAAAACCAATCCCTGATCTGTCACGACTTCCCTTTCAGGGCTATGATCACATACAAGTTAGATCCTCAACTTTCTCCTAGCCCTGGCTTCTCTCTGGGTCCCAGGGATCTCAGAGCAGGCACAGGGACTAAGTTTAGAAATCAGCAGCTCTCCTGAGAGGAATGTTGGATGATATATATATATATTTAATATTTAATCTTTCAGCTGAAGTTGGACACAATACCTTTAATTAATTAATTTATTTATTTATTTTTATGTGGTGCTGAGGATTGAACCCAGAACCTCGCACGTGCTAAGCGGGTGCTCTACTGCTGAGCCCCAGCCCCAGCCCCTAATGTTGGATGATATTTTTAAAGGTGATAATCTTGATCAAATGCCTTGAACCTATACCACTGTGCACCAGGGTCCCAGAGAAGCAGGCAAGAGGTCTGTGTCTAGGTTGCCCTGGAAACCAGGCTTTTTGTGCTGGTCAGGGCTGCCGGGCAGGTGCTCCGGGTGGAGGAGACGGGAAGATGCAGCCAGTGCTGGGTGCTGGGGCAGAAGGATTTGGTGAGACCCTGACTACTTTTGGTGCTATAGGATGAGGAGGCTCTAAGGAAGAGGGGCAGGTGGAGGACAGCCGACACAAAGCTGTGTCCTGGAAGTCACCAGCAGGTGGATACTTGAACTCCATTGTCTGTTTGGCAGTACACGCCTTGGAGTGGCTGGAGAGATCTGCTGTCATGGACATGTCATGTCTAGAGGAGCAACGGCTATGTCTAGATTTACACTAAGGATTTGCTGCATGAAGGGAATGGTGAGGGATTTTCTCATGCAGAGATTCTGAGAAGACCTCACTCTTTCTTGTCCTTATGTAGACGTTTTCAGAATGCTTCTCTGTGTGGCTTAGGGCCAGCCCGCCTGCCCTTCCTGCCTCGTTTCCTTCCTCCACGCATTCATTAGCATTTTTGAGCATTCACTGGATATCAAATAGTTTGCGTGTTGAGCTTTATCAATAGACCCTTGCTCTCATGAAGCTTATATTCTAGTGAGGAGTGCGGAGAGACAGTAAGCCGACGGACACACATCTTCTCAGGTGGTGCGGAGATGGAGACTAGATTTAAGAGGGCACAGACTGGCAGGGAGTGCTGGAGAGCTCTTCTGGTTGGAAGGCTCTGGAATAAGGGCCAGCTGAACAGGGAAGGAATGCCCTTGCAGACACCTAGGGGAAGAGTGTTCCTGGCAGACGGACATCAAGAGCGGAGACTCGGGGGGGTGGCTGCAGCTCAGTGGCGGAGGCAAGAGGTGGTGATCCAGGTGGGCAGTCAGTTGCAGGGAGGTCTGATGACCGAGTAGGTCCTTAGAGGGGCACAAGGACAGGCCTCCAGTCCCCAGGAGCAGTAACCAGACAAAGCAGGAGAATTTGGAGACTGGCCAAGGATTTTTGTTTGTTTGTTTTACCAATAAAATTGGATATCACTTTACTTCCTCTTGTGACCCCCCCTCCCCAGTGACCTGGAAACCCAATTTATCTTCCTTAAAATGCCATATCTGATGTGGAGAGGGGAGTCATGACTCAGTAGCCACTAGGTGATGAGGTACTTTTTATAGACCATTAAAAACTGGTGCCCTCAGCACTCTTCATCCCAAAGTCCAAGTAGTGCAGAATCTTGTAGAAGTCTTAGAAAACACAGAAAAGCACAAGGGAAAAGTGATGGGCAGGGGGTGTAGGCTGCTATCCAGAGATGATGCCTGCCCATGCATCGCTTTATATAACAGTAACAGGGGATTATATTGCGCCTGATTTGTCCATTCAACAGAAATTCATGTTGTATCAGGAACTATTTTCTGCGTAGTGGAAATGACAGTGAACCAAACAGACAAAACGCCTGTCCACAAGGAGCTCACATTAGCAAAGGGAGAGATGGACAAACAAACACTTACGCAAAATACACAAAACATCAGCTGTTGATAAAATGAGAATTGGGAAGGAGGACACTGTTGGGAGGAAGCTGCAACTTTTATGACTATGCGAAGATTTCCTAATGGAAAAGGTGTCATTTGAATAAATCTGATGGAGGTGAAGCAGGGTGTTGCCTGACTATCCGGCAAAGAACCTCCCTGGCAGAGGGAACTGCCAGTGCAAAGGCCCTGAGGTAGGATTGTGCCCGGCATACTGAAATAACAGCAAGGAGGACAGTGTGGCTGGAATGCAGGATGAGGGAGGGTTGTAGAAGGTGAAATCAGTGAGCTTCTATGGGGCCAGGCTAAGAGGACATTCACAGGGCCTTCTAGACCTCTGATAGCCATTCTGAAGGAGTGGGGGGCCTGTGGAGGGTGTAACCCAGAGGAGGGGCCTGGACTGGCTTGTTTTTAGAAGGGGCCACTTTAAAGCCCACAGGGGGCCAGGGTGGGACAGGTAGGTCTGTTGGGTCTGTTCCTTCAGGTCCTGCCCTGCTCAAGGGCAGGGAGTAGAGGCTGGAAGTGCAGTGGAGAGACAGTGTCCCTGGGAGGGAGTGTCTTTTTGGATTCCCCCCAGATGCCCTAAGGCTAATGGTGACCCAGGTAGGTTCAGGTACTCTAAGGCTAATGGTGACCCAGCTAGGTTCAGGCACCCTAAGGCTAATGGTGACCCAGCTAGGTTTGTAAAGCATTTTTGCCTATTAACAATATGCCCTGAACGTTTCCCCCAAGTCTTTAAATAGTCTTTGACAGCCCGTTTTTTTTTAATGGTTGAGCAGTATTGCCTCCTCTGGATGTGCCGTAGAGTAGTTAATCTCCTCTGTTAGGCATTTCAGTGATTTCCTATATTTAAAATGTGCCGATGGACGTCGTTGTACATAAATCTCCATGTACATCTCTGATTGTGTCCCTGGGCTAGATTTCTAGAAATGGGGTGATTGGGTTAAGCAGCGTGCATTTTTAAGGCTCTTGGTGGTTAAGCTATTTTGCAGATAACAGAGCTGAGGCCCTGGGAGGTTGGGAGACTGGCCTCCAGGCAGGTAGCGAGGAAGTGGTGGGGAGAAATTTGAATGCAGGCTCATTGGTCTCCAGACACTTCTTCCCTCCGTCATGCCACACTAAGAACGGCTTAGATGTCACTCAGCCCCTAGCCAGGGCTCCAGCAGCTTTGGTGGCTTATGATGATGATGATGATGATGACTAAGGGGACGAAACTAGTCAGCTGCTCTTCTCAGCTCTACTGGAAACCATGCTCAGCACTGAGTACAGATCTCCCCACAGGACATTCAGCATGGCTCTAAGAGCAATAATATATTTAGCTCTATTTTATTCACAAAGGCACTGAAGTTCAGAGAAGTTAAGTAACCTACTCAGAGTCACACAGCTAGAGAGTGGGGCAGTCAGGAAGTAACCATGTAATACCTGCGTTCTTAACCATTCTTTGCCACAGGTCTTCCAAGACTGTAGCCATGTGCATTAGCCCCTTGAATAACAAATACTAGCTCCCGTAGGGTGCCAGTGAGTTCCACAGCCCACACTTGGCCTGGTGGCTTCCACGCTCCTCAGATTTAATAATAATAATTGTTATTATTACCATATTCCTTTTATTTTTACCACTTTATTATATTTTTATAGTATACTGCTATGTGTATAATATTTCATAAATTAACATTATGTTGCATTAACATTGCTACATTCTCTTGCTCTTACTACTCTTACTATTAATATATTCTTAATTTTTTTTGGTGTGTGTGCTAAGGATTGAACTCAGGGACACTCTACCTCTGAGCTTATCCCCAGCGCTTTTAAAATTTTACTCTGAGGGAGGGTCTTGCTAAGTTGTTGAGGCTGGCTTCCAACTCATGATCCTCCTGCTTGGCCTCCCAAGTCCCGGGGATTACAGGTGTGCATCGCTCTGCCTGGTGTGCAATCTTACTGTGACTGTGCTCCTTGCTTCTTACTCTGGGGCCCAGGGCCGACTACAAGGGCACAGAGGAAAAACAACTCTCTGAAGTTATTTCTTCATGTTGTTACTATAACTGCTGTTGTCAGCATATGACACTCAGGGGCTCGTATTTTCAAGTTGGCCATTGGGCTGAGCATTTTGCTGGTTCACTGACCACAACCCCCTCATGTACGTACGTACTTTTTTTTTTTTTTTTTTGGTACCAGGGATTGAACTCAGGGGCACTTGACCACTGAGCCACATCCCCAGCCCTATTTTGAATTTGATTTAGAGGAAGGGTCACACTGAGTTACTTAGTGCCTCGCTGTTGTTGAGGCTGGCTTTGAACTCGTGATCCCCCTACCTCAGCCTCCCAAGTCGCTGGGGGTAGTTAGTTTTATTTTACCCTTTTTTTCTGTTGAGGAAACCAAGGCCCAGAAGGTTCCATGACTTTTCCCAGTCTCATAGCTCAGCACAGATATTTTTTAAACAGCTCTATGAAGTCCTGGTTTACACAATCACCTGGAAATATTGAAAGCCTGTGATTTGAGGGTTCAACATGGTCTACGCCTGTAAGTGATGAATGTCTCCTGTGGCTCTGTGTCCCCGCCTCCCCGCCTCCCTGGGGAGCGGGTGCTGATGGGGTCTCTCTGAGAAGCTCCCATGGTTGGTGGACGGAGCATCCTTCAGTGGTCGCACCCACCCCTTTGCCTCCTGGAGGAAAGCCCCAGTGTCACCTGGGCTCCTGGGCTCCTACGCCTGCCCCCACTTCCCAGGACACTTTCCGTGGCCAGGAGCCGGAAGAACCAGAATCCACAGGCCAAGTGACAGCAGAGACTTATTTCTTGGCTGTGCCTCCAGCAGGAGGGACCCAGTGGGGGCAAAATGCAAGGAGGGTAAGACCTGGCAGCAGCCCCCCACCACCCCCACCCCCACTGACCGCCACCTTAGGGCTGTGGGAGGGGAGCCCCTGGCTGCAGTCCCCTGTGGAGCCCTGATGCCCTGTTTTCATTGGGAACCTGGTTTACTCTGCAGAACCCACTTGCACTTCACACACACACAGACCATTTTCTGACTCCCTGGGTGCCCACTTGGCCTCTGGGGAGCTTGCTGTGAGCCGCTCATTGTTTCATTACCCCCTTGTCACAGCCAGTTAATATTCAGATGAGTGTGCGCACGTGTGTGTGTGTGTGTGTGTGTGTGTGCTTTCTATTCCTAGAAACCCCTCTGTGACCTAATAAAGGGATGCGACCATTTTCTGGCGGGTGTGTGTTTGTGTGAGGGGTCCGTCAGGTAGGAGAGGTTAAGGGACCCACGTCAGGTTTCCGAGTCGGGAAGGCAGAGCCTGGGAGGAGGCCATCACTCCTGCTCGGGCCCCTCCTGGAGGAGCTGCTCTCGCAGTGGTGCACTAGGCCCAGAGCTGGGCAAGGGTCAATAAGAGGAGAACAGAGACTGGGGTCATCAGCCCCCCTAACTGTCCCAGGCAAGAAAGAGGAAGATGATCCTGTCCTCTGACTTCCCTCTGAAGACCCAGGCGTGGCAGAGAGGTGGAGGATTGCTGTCTGCCCCTGGGGACCCAATGCCACCTTCCTGATGACCTTAGTTGCCTTCTGAGTGGGCACATCTCCCTGTCTGCTTCCCTGCCAGACTGCAGAGGGGCTGAACCTTTCCCTGCCCCTGGCTAGAACATGTCTCCTGAGCTCCTCCTCTGCCCCTGGGGTGGGGGAGTACGGGGTGTGCTCCAAAAAACACTGACCCCGCCCCTAGAGATTCCTGTTTCCTTCATCTGTGGTACAGCCCGGGCTCTAGATTGTTTAAAAGATCCCCAGGACATTCTAGTGTGCAGCCAAATTTAGACTCAGAGTCCAGCAGCTTGCTGTCGAGCAGGGATGTAATGAGAGCCCCATGTGCGCTTTCACATTTTCTAGTAGCCATATTTTTAAAATATTAAAAGAAACAGATGAGGTGAATTTTAATGAAATCGTTTATTTAACTCAGTGTATCCAAAATATTATCACTTCGACCGACATGTTGTCGATCTTAAAAATCAATGAGATATTTTAAATCCCCATTTCCTCATATTGTCTTTGAAATCCAGCGTGATTTTACAATTACGGCACATCTCAGTTTAGACGTGCCACATTTCAAGTGCTCCACAGTTGCATGTAGCTAGTGACTAGTGAATTGGATGGCATTGTCTGGCATATAGTTGGTGCTCAGTAAAAGCCCTTTGAACACATGAAAAAGTGATGGAGCCGTCAAGTGTGAGATCTGCAGTGGTAAAACTGGACAGTGGCTCTGAAGATTTAGAATAGTGTGGTTTATTGGCAGAGCTCTCCTCATGGAGCATCTTGCTTATCTTTCAGGACTCAGGCGTCAGAGATCAATCCCATCCATGAAGCCTTCCCAGCCGGCCTTGTCCCACTCCTGCACTCTGCTCTTTGTTGCGGTTGGCTATTCCCCTCAAACTGAAGTGCCTGGATGCCCCTTGGCTCGCTCTGCTCTTGTCATCATCTCCGTGACATTGTGTGCCGTCATTCTCTTTGCCGATGTCTCACATAACTTACAAGCTTCATTCCATAACCATCTATTGAGCACACAACCTGGCTGGTCTGTAGGAAGGCAGAGATTAATTGGGGTGTGACGATGGCCTCAAGTCGGCTCATTGACATTAGAATCACCTCTCTTCCTCAGCTATCGCTGCATGGTGCTTGGTAACAAAACCCTTTCCCAACTTGATTACTTCCAACAAGCATTTAGTTCTCGTTCCCAGGCCTGTGGGTTGGCTGGATCTGGCCAATTCCAGCTGGGCTCGGCAGAGTTGGCTCCAGCTCTGTGCCTTAGGTCCTGTTTTGTTCCATGTTCCTCAATCTGAGGTCCCAGTTGAAGGGGTTTATTTTTTCTTTTTTTTTTTAATATTTATTTTTTAGTTTTAGGTGGACACAATATCTTTATTTTACATTTTATGTGGTGCTAAGGATCGAACCCAGTACCTCAAGCACTCTACCACTGAGCCACAATCCCAATCTCTGAAGGGGTATATTTTTCTTGTGGCAGATGGCACGGGTTCGAGGGGATGTGCAGAAGTATGTGTGTCTCTTAATGCCTTGGCTTGGAGCTTTCAATGTCACGTCTCTTGAATTTCAGTGAAAGTCACTCAGCCAAGCCTGAAGTGGGGTGGGGGAAGGGGGAGGGCAGTACTCACTGGGTGATTGTGTGCTCCAACACACTGCAGTGTGCTTCCTGGCCAGAGAGTATGGGGTTCCGGCCTCTGAAAGCCCATCCCTCATCCTTCCAAGTTCATGGCCATGGTGCTGGACTTCAAGCCTGTTCTCCGTGGGGAGAGGAGTGGATCAGGGCTTGTCTTAGCCATAGCTGTTGTGCCTCACTGAGGTTGTGTCCTCTCTAGGGAAGCCATCAGAGATTGTAGGTGCCTGAAATACAGGTTATCGGAACGGTGCAGTGCATGTGAACTGCATGGGCACTCACAGTGAAGCACGGATACACTAGGATTCTGTATTCCCGATGTCAAGGAGAGGACGTGGCTGTCCACAGGTCCCCAGGATGTCCTTCTCAGCTGTGTTGGGACGGTAGAGTTGTCTGCAAGTAAAGATGGATTAAAGACAGGGACCCACTCATTTTCTGTCACCTTAATAACCTTTAGTTTCACAGGGCCAGAGGGCGGAGGGACAAGTTTGTGGATGTGGAGCTGCAGAGAAAAGTCAATAAGGTGAGGGCAGCGGGGGAGAGGAACGGCGAGTCTAGAACAGGGTCTCCATCCCATCTGGTGTGGACCTTCCAAGTTCCCACTCCAGGGCCCTTGCCACAGCCCACAGCTGAGCTCAGACCAGGGGCCCGGGGTCATTTCCAGAGAAACCTACTTGCGGTAATTCTGTTTGAGTAAAGAAGCAGCTTCTACTAAAGCGGAGTGAACTCCTGGCCTGGTTTCTCTCCCTCCTGCAGCCTGTAGGCCTTCGCCACGGTCTCTGAGGGGCAGGGCCCTGGCTGTGAATAGGAGAATGATTTTGCTCTGAGGCAGCCCGACCCTGCTCTTCCTACAGGCTTCTACAGTCGGCATTGGCTGCTCTTAGGACTTGTCTCCCCCGCCGGGGTGCAGGGCAGTGAGGGAGCATGGGTACTCTTCCAGTTGGTTGGGGTCTCTTGGGAAGCAGGAGCTTTGAACCCAGTATGAACCTCTGAGGGCTCAAGCTCCTTTTCTCTTGGCACAGTTGATTTCCTGTTTCGAAGAAAAAACTTGGGGTTTTAAAGAGCATTGAAAAAGACACTTGGACACGAAACAGCACTCACAAAACAACATGCTGATGAGTTAAGTATAAATGAATCAGGGACATATGGATTAAATTTCCCTTGCAGTCCACAGGGGCTTCGAAATTAGGGGGAAGAGTGTTTGTCAAAATGTGTGTCTGTCTCTGCCAGGGTCTGGGACAGAATCAGAGGCTGTGGAGTGGTCAGGGAGCCTTGCCTACCTCCCTTCCCCGGGGACCCCTCCCCAACTGATAGGGCTTAGAGCCAAGGACTGTACTGAAAGTCCTAGGTTTGTTTCTTTTACTTCTTGAGCCTGAAGTCCTTTTGCTCTTAATTGAATTATCCTCACAGATTTCCCCAGTGCCTTCAAAAGGGGGAAAGCAGGCTAGCATCTAACTCCCACAAAGGTCTCCAACCTGTAGGGATGGGGGAGAGAAATTGACATGAGCCCCATTGACACGTGGAATATTCTGTCCACTCCTTTTAGACTATGAACCATGCCATCTGGACCTATCTTGTCTTAACCTTCCAGGCAACACAAATGTCTAGTTATTCAAGCATGGCGGTTAGAATACCACCCCCTGGTGGCTGGGGCAGGCCATGGCAGTGGGCCAGTGGGTTGGCAGCTTTGGTTTGGGATCTCCTAGATATCAATCTTGCTGTGAGGGGAAAGCAGAGCTGGAGAGGTTTCTGTTCCCATCATGGGAATCAGGATGATGGAAGGAGGATCAACTTTCCCCACCTGGCATCTTCCAGACATCCCAAAGTGAATTGGCCTAGCTGTTGTTATCCTTTCTTCTCAACTTTTGACCAAGAAGCAGAGAAACACAGCATGCTTAGAGAGTCCCTGAACAGCTTCTAAAATGGAGTTACTGTGGTTTTGACTTAGAACACTTTGAGCAAGAGAAAGTTTAATGGAAGCCCCCCCCCCCCAACCCCGTGTAAGCAGATGAAGGGCTTTATCAGATGAGTTAAGAGGTAGACACATTGCACCCCACCAAGACCCCCACCTCCATTTCCCCTCCTTCCCCATCTGTAGGTCTCTTGGAAGCACAAGCAGTATTCTAAAGTAGGACTCACTAAATTCTTCAGCCTTTGGTTCCAACAGCAAAACTAGTAAGTAGTTCATGGATATAATGTTGACAGAAAGAAGCCAGACACCAAGGAGACCATGTGATGTGATTCCAGTTCAGAAATAAGCAGAAATAATCAGTGTTGATGGATGTCAAATAGTGGTTATTATGGTAATGATCGGGTGGGGAAGTAACAAGATTTTCCTGGGCACTGGATATGTGCTGACCTATTACCCAAGTGGTGACACAGGTATGTACTGCACATGTATAAAATATTTCTTGAGCTGTGCACTTCAGATCAGAGCTCTTGATGCTCTTAATTATATGCACATAATCTGTTCACTAAAAAGCAAAAGAGAAAAAATTATCAAATTATCATCTCCTCTTTGGGCAGAGCCTTTAGCACAGTCATTGAAAGTCTGGGCATGGAGATTGTTGGAACGAGGCAGAGCCTAGATGGAGCAAGGCATGGGAAAAGTCAGCCCTGGAAAGGAAAAGCAGTGTCTTCTCCTCAAAGCAGGGCTCTGGTGACTTTGAGGACCATAGTAAAGCTGAGGGTACCTGAGTAGGTTCTGACTGAATAGCCTCAACCTCATCAGATAGGTAGAAAGCAGAGTAGGGTGTGGATGGAGCTTTGCTGGGGCCCTAGAATAAGGAGGACTAGGTGGGCATGTGAAATACCTGCCTCAGGTATTTCTTTCCAACAGAGCAATCACCTAGGCCTGCATCCCTGCATCCTGTATGATTCAGAGGGACTTGGCATGTTGGAGATGAGGATGGAATGTCTACATCCAGCCTCCAGGCTTCCAGAAAGGGGCTGAACATGCTGCAGGCTGTTGAGGGTGGCTGGAAGAGATGGAATTAACCTAGTCAGGCTAGTGTGTCTGGGCACTGGTTGGGAAACACAATCAGTGGGCTGGATTGAGGAATGTGGGCTGGACAAAGCATTGGCCGTTGTTTGCATTGTTCCAAGACCCTGATGGGGACAGGGGTGCTCTGTTGGGCTGCTTCCCGGTTGTCTAGCAGGTTTGGGACATCCTACCCTTCTCTTCTCTGGGGGGCCTGAGCGCCAACCAGCCATGGCATCCAGACCATAGGTATTCTGTCTCATTTCTGGGGTTCTTATGTGCAGGCCTGAACCTCAGCCAGGCCAGGCATGCTTGTGTAGGAGGGAGATTTCAACAATCTTTTGGAAAGTAGTTTTCATTCCATCCCAAGCAGCTGCCCTTTGCCAATCAGCGCTAAAAGTGAACTCAGCATAGCTCCGCTTCAAAAGCCCCTTCTTGGTTAATTCATCCCAGCCTCTCTAGTGCTAGGGCAGGGAAAACTATGCACAGCGACTCTCTGGGACTTAATCTCCCCAGCACCAACACTGTCATTCATGAGAGGCAATTTCTTTTGGACTCAACTGGCTAGACCAACAGAGCCAGCTGCACCTGTGTGTGCCCACTTGCTTCTTTTTCTGACGGAGATGCCAGATTTCAGCCATATTGAATCTCCCAGCTCCATTGTATTTTCCCAACCTACTGCTGTTTCCTGCGGATGAAAGCTAGGCCAGGAACTGGTTTCTGTCTTGCTGGCTCTGGGTCTCAGCCCCTCCCTTAACCGGTCTGGGGTCCTTTGGCTGTGAGGTTAGAAGAGCCAAGTTATTATGGGGTTTAGTCAACCCTGTTGGGACTTTCTGTAAGTGATGCTAGGTCCTCAAGGTCCATGGTGGCTTTTGGAGTAGTTTTTCCTTGTAAATTGCCTTTGGGAATCTAATAAATGCTCAAAAAAAATTCAAGCATGAAGAAGATAAACAAAAGACAGGAACAAGCAAGTCCCAGAATTATTAAAAAAAAAAAAAGAGTAAAATGGCTAATAAACATACGGAAATTTGTTCTGCTTAAGTAGGGATCAAAGAAACACTAATTAAATCAGTTACAAGATTCTGTTTCCCCTATTAAATTGGCAAAAATAAAAATATGCAATGGTTTAAATGTAGAGAAATGGAGGCTCTTATTCCTCTGCTCTAGGGGAGTAAATTAGTACAACTTTTCTGGAGGGCTGTTTGACAGTATTTTTCAAAAACTTTAAAAACGGATATTCTTTTTGACTCAGCAATTCCACATTTTGGCATCTCTTTTACCTTAAGGAAGTAATCAGAGATGGTCACAAAAGTTCATGTGCAAGGTCCTGTTTTGAAGCCCTATTTGTAATGATGGAAAATTGGAAATGACTTAAATGCCCAACAATAAGGAATCTGTTATATAAATCATGGTTCATTCAAGTAATGAAACACCATGAAAACATTAAGACCTGCCAATATTTAGTGGCATGAGAAATATTAACAGTATTTTTTGCTACATAGAAAAAGTGAGACTGTAATTCAGTATATTCAATATGATCTCTGTTTTATATTGACAACAAGAAATTCATATAGGTACATAGGAAAAAGATTGGCAAGAAATTTGCTAGCCATTTAATTATGGTTATTTCTAGGAATGGAGAATATGGGGGGATTTTTATTTTCTTCTTTGTGCTTTTCTTTTGCCATTTTCTTTTTAAATTATTTATATATGACAGCAGAATGCATTACAATTCTTATTACACAGAATGACAATTTTTCATATCTCCAGTTGTATACAAAGTATATTCATACCAATTTGTGTCTTTATACCTGTACTTTGGATAATAATGATCATCACATTCCATC
The DNA here is from genome assembly GCF_001458135.2 of Marmota marmota marmota. Classification (NCBI taxonomy): domain Eukaryota; kingdom Metazoa; phylum Chordata; class Mammalia; order Rodentia; family Sciuridae; genus Marmota; species Marmota marmota. The sequence continues at coordinate 6,616,127 of NW_026000196.1, forward strand.
ATCATTTATAACCCCATGTCCCCTCCCTTCCCCTCCCACCCTTCTGTTCTATCTAGAGTTCATCTATTCTTCCTATGCTCCCTCTCCCTACCCTACTATGAATCAGCCTCCTTATATCAAAACATTTGTCATTTGGTTTTTTGGGATTGGTTAATTTAGCATTATCTCCTCCAACGCCATCCATTTACCTGCAAATGCCATGATTTTATTCTCTTTCATTGCTGACTATTTTATTCCATTGTGTATATATGCCACATTTTTAATCCATTCATCTATTTTCAAGTTAGAAATGTAATGCAAATTAATTGTTTGAAATTGAAGTTGTTTCCAATTTTTCATTATTGATAATTCATTGCTGAGTGTCTTTCACTCAAATTTTCTTATAGACTTTTGTCAATTCATGTAAGTGGGACTTGGTGGATGACAGGGCCAGTCCACTAAATGCACATTTCTTCTGTTATTAAACACAATGAAGTTCTTTGAGGGCCTTGTACTGTAATTTTCTTGCTTTTAATCACCCCTATCAGTTGGCCCTACACCTATGTTAGCTAGCTCTCTTTCTAGTCCTTGAGCTGAGAGAATGTGACTGCCAGTGGCCCAGAGACAGGGTTTGTTGGGGACTTGAGCTACTTGCCATTTCTCCCCAGTTTCTCTCTGTACCCATTTGTCTCCTAAGCTTTGGGAAGCAGGAGCCATCCTGGTGGTCCACTCCTTCTTCAGTACCTGTGGCTGCTGGCAGGTGGGGCTGGGAAAAGGCTCCCGTGTACATTGAAGATCTGCTCCATGCTGATCCCTGTGACAGAGACCTTCTCTGACCTCGCTTTCCCCAACCCTGCTTTATTTGTCATTGTGACACTCATTATGACCTGCCAGATATTTATTTATCTGCTATGTTCCTGAGTGCGGGGTCTTGCTGTGTTGCTACCCTCTAGCCCCAGAACCTACAGTGGAGGGTCAATGCTGGCAACAGTCCCAGAGCCCCATGGGAAAAGGATAAAGCCAAGGATCAGAGATGTTGATAGGCCCACCTGTTCAAGGTCATGACATGGTCAAGAACCTTGCAGATCTGAGCTCCCGTTTTACCCCTGAACCTGTTTGTTTTTGGAGGTGTAGCCCTGGGCTCGGAGACTGCTCTTCTTGTTGCTTTTCCAAACCACTGGGAACTGCGGTTTGGTCCCCTGCAGCCCACGAGGCCCATGGGACTCCATTAGGGAACCATCTGAGATTCCCCTAGAAGTGATGTCTGTGTAGCTCACGCTGATCTGTCTCCGGTAGTCTGTGCTGTGTGGTTTTTGGTGCCCGAGTTTCCAAGTTCTACATGTCTGAGAAGGAGACCCACCTGCTTTTGATCAACAGGATAAAGTCTTGACCTGTGTGACAGCCCAGCTAGGGCTTTAGTTCTAGGCTACCTCAAGACCCAGGCTGAAAATGAAGCTGCCTCCCAGCTCCCAGGCAGGTCCCAACTCAGGAGAAAGTTTGTAGAGCATGTTTCTCAGTCTCTTCGGTTACTGCCTCATCCCCATTGTTATTTATGATTTGTTGAGCGCCCCTACTGTGTTTAGCTCACTAGGAGACAGGTCCTCCTTCTTGGCCTGAGGTGTTGCAGTCTAATGTAGCCAGAAAAATGACTCAGGCATGAATGACCTTCCCAAGAGAAGGTACTCACGTCTCCAAGGCATCTGGCTTCTCAAGGTGACGATTTACACTCAGCTTTCCATTTTTAAACTCTTCTTGGTTGGAGTGGGGGTGGTTTCCAAGGAGGGTAGGGGTGGGGGAGGTAGGGCTGGAGGGTAGAGGGGAAAACATTGGCTCTGCAAGGGTTTTAGGGAAAGAAATGGCAACCCAGGAGGCATTCCCACGGCATGCAGTTCCTGGTTCCAGATGTAATGTTGGGGTGGAGCCAAGATGATGCTGAGAAGCAGAGAGAATAAGAACAAAACCCTGGTGAACAGAAGCAGGTATAGGAGGTAGGGGCTGGAAGCCAGGGCAGGTTTAGTATCTAGAGCTCTAGTAGAAAAATTATATGTACCCGGACACCCATTCCTTCATTAATGCACTTCAATTAACTTTTAGTAAACATCCAATCTTAGCTGGAAACTGCTAGATCTTGGAACTGGTTCTGTGCCTTCCCTCCAGCGACTTAAAGTTCACTTAGTGAAACACAATTTTATCCTCAAAAGTGTTAAAACCTGTGATTCCCTGACTTTACTGGATTGTTAGGTCCTCCATGAGTCTCTCATTCTACTGCTGCCCTTTCTCCATTGCATTTGTCACAATTTTGTCTTATTTATTATTTTTTTGGTCTTGGCACTGGAGGCTGAGCTTTACCACTGAGCAACATCCCCAGCTCTCCTTATTTTGAGGCAGGGTCTCACTAGTTTGCCAAGGCTGGTTTCAAACTTGCCATCCTCTTGCCTCAGTCTCTCAAGGAGCTGGGATTACAGGTGTGCACCACCATGCCTGGCTTGTATTTGGGTGGGTGTATGCTTATCTGATAAATATCCAGGTCCCCTCCCCTGTAAGTTTCACGAGGACAAGGACCCTGTCTATTTTCTTCAGGCATCCCCAGCATGAGGGCAGTTTTTGGCATGTGTCAGGTATCCAACAGATAAATATTAATTGAATGAATGAAGCCACAGATGGATGAAGTAAAAGAAGCCTTGCATGGTGTGGTAGACGAATGGAAGATAGAGTGTGGAGTTGGGAGAGACCTGGTTGGAGGAAATCCCACTGACTCGACTCCGTGATGTTCCTAAATAACAACGATCACACAACCACCAGCAAAACTAGAATTTGTCATACATTGGAAGCTGAGTGTGTATGACCTTTGACCTAATTGCTTCACCTATATTACCTCATATAAGTATGACCATCATTATTTTGTAGGTAAGGAAATTGTGACTGAATAATTTGGTCAAGAAGTAGCGAAATTGGGATTCTCATGCAAACCTCACCCGTCAAGATGGTACTTACACAGTCTTTCACTGTCTGCAACCAATATCTACCATTTTCAAATCATCAAGAGAAATTCCGGATGTATAGAGGAAATGTTGGGGTTCACAGGATGCTTTTCAGGAAAGAGGGAGACTTTCCCCTTTGGGGGACTTAAAAGAAGGGAATGTGGAATGTGGAATGGTGGTTGTGAGGTGGCTCTGGTGGGGTCCTCTTTAGGGACAAAGCAGGGCCCAGGATTCTCCTGGAGTTTTTTCAGGGCACTTTCTATTAGGGCCATTATGCTGCTAATGGAAGTGACAGGACTTGACATTTGGGTAATTAAGACATCTACTGACTGAATAATAACTTTTTATTGACAATCATACTGGTGAAGGCAAAATTAATTTGATTTTAGACGTCTTAGCTGTGGAGTCGGCTGGACAGGGGCCAGCATTATGAGAATAGAGTTGTTGCTCCGGTGGATGGCAGTGAGGGCTCTAGGGTGGCCTCAGTGCAGCCCCAACACAAAGGAGCCCATGTGAGCTGGGCACCATGGCGCACCCCTATAATCTCAGCAGCTTGGGAGGCTAGGGAAGGAGGATTACTAGTTCAAGGCCAGCCTTAGAAACTTGGTAAGACTCTGTCTTAAAGTAAAAAATAAAAGGGGCTGGGATCTGATGTACCTCAGTGGTAGAGCTCCCCTAGGTTCAATCCCCAGGAACACACACACACACACACACACACACACAAGCTTCAGTGTGCTGGTCACTGGGACACCCAAGTGACAGGCTGCTGAGTGGTGCATGCTTGGCTGCAGGTGATTGTCCAGTCTGCTTGGGGATTCCAAACATTAGTTCTAGCTTTGGTTTGGGGAGATATTGCTCAAGCCAGAGATGTGAGGTGCTTTCTAAACTATAAATAGTTCAGCTGGGTGTGATGGCACAAGGCTGTAATCCCAGGGACTCTAGAGGCTGAGGCAGGAGGATAGCATGTTCAAGGCCAGTCTTAGCCACCTAGTCAGATGCTGTCTCAAAATTTAAAAAAATAATAAAGTAAAAAGAACTGGGGGGGTTGTAGCTCAGTGGTAGCATGCCTCTCAGTAGGAAAAAAATATGCCTATAGTTAGAAGAACTCACTGAGAGGTGGGAGGGGTTCAGATCAGAGTGGGATATGGGGTGAGGGGAGAAAAAGTGTCAGGAGATGTAGGGGGTACCCTACATCATACATCAGCTCATTTAATTCCACTACTATCGAAAGTAAGTATTTTATTCCCATTTTACAGGTGGGAAAACGGTGGGAGGCTGTGAGAACTCCAAACCTTGTTTAAGGTCATACCACTGTTGAAGATTTGCTTTCTGAGTGGCTCCACCAACTCTAATCCTGGGGAACTTTTATGTCAAGATGAATTTCTCAATAAAAGGAAGACTGTTAGAATAGAAAAAGGGGATGAGGAGGAGGGGAGGGGGGAATGAAACTGACCAGACTAATGTGTGCATGTACAAATATGTAACAATGAATCCCACTATTTTGGATAATTATAATGCACTGATTTTTAAAAAAGTTAAAAAAAAGACAAATTTCTCTAGTTGATAGTCGAACATGGAGGCCCCAGGAAAAGAGAGATTTTCTTTGACCAAGCTCCAGGAAAGCCAGATCATGCATGACCATTGATGTTATTTACTGAAAAGCGGATGCTGGGTCAGGCTGATGCCCTGTTCCGTGACTAGGGCCTGGGCTGGAATGCTGTCTGCTCTGCTCTCAGAGCTTTGGTCCTTCAGAGAGCAAGGATCAGCCTGAAGACCAGAGATAGAGACTCACCAGAGGTCTTGGGCTGCACTCCCCAGGGCAATGGCCACCAGCCATGTGTGGATACTTAAATTAATTAACATCAAGTAAAACGTGAAAACCAGCTTCTCTGTAGCACTATCCACATTTTGAGGACTCAGTAACCACATGTGGCAAGTGGCTACCATATTGGACAGGGCCAAACGCTTCTCTCATCACAGACATCCTAATGGATGGAGTGGGACCGGAGGTCACTTGGCTCTTTCTGGCAGCAATACCAGAGTGGATATTACTTCTGCTCCCAGCTTTGAGGTTTTGAATGAAATACAGCTGGTCCTCCATATCCATGGATTCAACCAAGTGTGGCTGGAGAATATGGGGGGATTTTTATTTTCTTCTTTGTGCTTTTCTTTTGCCATTTTCTTTTTAAATTATTTATATATGACAGCAGAATGCATTACAATTCTTATTACACAGAATGACAATTTTTCATATCTCCAGTTGTATACAANATATATATATATATATATATATATATATATATATATATATATTTAATCACATCTGTACTGAACATATATAGACTTTTCCCCATGTCATTATTTCCTAATCAATACAGCACAATTCATAGAACATTTACACTGTACTAGATATTACAAGTCATCTAGAAATGACTTGAAGTATACGGGAGGATTCTGTACGTTGTATGTAAATATTAAGCCATTTTGTAAAAGGGATTTGAGCATTCATGGATTCTCAAACACAAGTCTTGGACCCTACTCCAGATCTGCAGAATCCCAAGCTTAGGATATCCAAAACCACACCAAGAGATACTGAGTCTCTCTGAGCCTCTGTTTCATATTCTATAAAATGGGCAGGTGGGGTTATTATGAGAACCAGGTCCAACGGTGCATGTAAAGCATGCTCTGCTGTGTTTGACACACGATCAGTGCTCATCAGAGGCTGGTCCCAGCTTCATATCCACAAGAGACAATGGTGTTTCTTCTAATAGTTGTCCTTTGGTGAATTTACTTAAGCCTACATGTCTTCCACTAGTTAATTCATGTTACCTTTGGAATAAGAATCATCAGAAAGGAAAAAAAGAAAAACACTGAAGGCTTCTGCTTCCCTCCCTCCTCATGTTTCCACGTGAGTGTTGCCCTCTTGCCATCATGCTGGGCCTCTCTGTTTCCCCTTTTGAGCACTCTGGACCCTGCCCTAAGTTTTTATATCTTCAGATTTTTCTCTCTCTCACCTCTTCTCACTTGTACTTCATGCAAAGATAACAAATTGAAAATTTTAATTTCTGTCGCTTGTTAATTGGTGACAGAATCCTATCATTTTGCACTTGAGCAGGCCAAGGGTGTCTGTTAATGATCCACTAGAAAGTGCTCAGTGTTTCTTTGCTGATTCTGCCCTCTCCTTCCAGTCTAACAGACAGCAGAAAGTAAAACCGCGAATGACTGTCCAAATTTAGTGTGCCTCTGAATCACCCAGAGGGCTCATTACAATACCTGCTGCTGGGCCCCACCCCCTAAGTGGGATCCTGCAGATCTGGGGTGGGGTCCAAGACTTGTGTTTCTAACTAGTTGTCAGGTGATGCTGATGCTGCGCTCTGGGGGATCACAGTCTGAGAATCACAGTTTTAGGTTGGGTTCACTTGTCTGTCAGCTGAGTGTCCTTGACAATTATCCACGTCAGGACAAGGAGGGCTTGTTAAAATATAGATTGCAGAGCTCCAACCCCAGAGCTTCTGATTTAGTAGGGATAGAGGAGGATGGAGACTGAGAATTTGTCTTTTCAACAAGTTGATGCTGACACTGTTGGTGGGGGAACCACAGTTGTTTTTTGGGGGGAGGTGGGGGGTGGGGTACCTGGGATCGAACTCAGGGGCACTCGGCCCCTGAGCTACATCCCCAGCCCCATTTTATATTTTATTTAGAGACAAGGTCTCACTGAGTTGCTTAGCACCCTCGCTTTTTGCTGAGGCTGGCTTTGAACTTATAGGTGTGTGCTACCACACCTGGCTGGGAACCAGAGTTTTGAGAACTATTGGTGTCTTTATACCAAAGATGGCTCTGGGATCTGCCAGATCTCTGTGAACTGAAGCTCCTTGAGCCTCAGTTTACTCATCTGTTAAATGGAAACCAGTTGTTGTGAGGATTCAATAAACCAAAGGTAGTGTTTAATGAAGTTTTTTTTTTTTTTTTTTTTTAATTTCTTGTCCTCTAAACATGAGCCATTTTGACTGGCAGCTGTTTTGAAGTGACCAGGAAACAGAACATGCACGGGTCTGAATTTGCCCTTTTATGGCTTCCTGCTCACTTCCTGTGAGGACTCCCCACTCCCACTCTTCATCCTTCCATCCTGGCAGTCTCTTCATCCCTCCCCAAAAGCCAGGCCAACAAGTCTCTTAGCTTTTAAGAGCACTTCTGCCCTCTCACTACCACTTCCTCAAATTTTCCAAACAAATTGTGTCTCGTCAAATCATGCATTAATTGCGTAACAATAAGAATAAAATGTTTATTTCTACGTGACCTGGAGCTTTTGGCTGCCTTGTCTAAGTGTAACTAAAATCAGAAAACGAAAATCAACAACAGAAAGTAAGTAAAATGCCAGTTTCAGCCTGGTGCAAGACTTGGGAGAATGGATTCCCCACCCACCTCACCAGTAAATTGTTCCTGCCTTTCAGTGTCCCGCATTGTAACGGATCCAGAGAAAATCAAAAGCAGACCTGAGCTGGGCTGCTCTGGATTGCTTCCTTTGGGAACTTCTAAGAGCCCTGCGGAGAGTGTGAGGAGGATAGTTGGTGTGACCTGGGGTCTGCAGGAAGAATTCTCTAGGATTCTTCGTGGACAGAGCTACTTTGTCAGGGCAGGGGCTCCGGAGACCCAAGGCACAAGAAGCAGGACCCAAAAGCTGGGCAGAGATAGAAGAAGGCAGCCTTTTAGAAGAGAAAAGACAAAGGCAAGAATCGCAAGTGGGCCAGCTAATTCCTGCCTCTAGCACAATCCCAGTGATCTGGCGTAGCTAGCCAATCTGCTTTCTTGGGAGCATCAGCCCTTTCTAGCTATGTGACTTGGAGTCTCTCTGGGTATGTTAATCAATTTTTGTTTGTTGTGATTCAAAATACTGGACTTAGAGGAGGAAAATTTTATTTTGTGTTTAAGGTTTCAAAGATTCAGTCCACGGTTGGCTGACTTCATTGTTCTGGGACTGAGGTGAGGCAGAACATCATGGTGGGAGAGTGCTGCACCACTTAGTGCATCCAGGAAGCTGAGAGAGAGCAAGGAAAAAGGGCTGCAGGAAAGATGCACCCTTCCAGGGCACGCCCCAGAGACCCACCTCCTCCCCTGTTCCCCACCTGCCAACAGTTAACACCAAGTTATCCCTCTCAAACTCGGATGGACTGATCAGGTTGCAATTCTTATAATCTAATCATTTTACCTCTGACTATTCCTGCATTAACACAGGAGTTTTGGGGGATCTCTCATATCCAAACCACAACACCCAATTTTAGCTTTTCTATCTATAATATGGGAATAATTACACTTTGCCACATAGGGTGCTTTTTAGATTGAGAATATGTTCATAAGATCGGGCAGTGTGGTACCCAGCCATAGCACCTCCCCATCGTTGTGGCCTTGCTCAGCTTAGATGGACAAACTGGGAAAGAAATTCAGGCAGAAAAGGACAAGCTGGGATCTTCTAGGCAGTGGGCACTGTGTCTCCCTCGATTTCACCAGCATCATGTGCTCAGGCAGCAGGGAAGCAAGGTAGAGAGAGGCCTCCCAGGCAGGCTGCTCCCTGCAGAATCAGTCAGGAGGAAAGCACCACCCCCTGGACATCTCTGCTAGGATCAGGTGAGAGTCCAGGGCCTCAGGTGCACAGAGGCGTGTGCAATCCCCAGCTCATTGCTCTGCGACTTAATCGGAGCCACCTCTTGCAAGACTGCCATCCATCTTCTCCCAGAGGCAGTTGAGACTCCACGAGGATGACTGAGGACCTGAAGAATGCAGTTGGACTGAACGCTAATCAGATCATTACTGCAGCAAGAGAAAAACACCCTGCCAGGCCCAGGCTGATGTCTCTCTCTGTATCTTTAATTTATTCCCTAATAATCTTTATTTATCTATTTTTCTGCTAAAGGATTAGATATCTTCCTCCTCATGTTCCTCGTCCTCTTGTGTTCCTTTTCTCTCTGAGCTTTTAGTTACAGTTTTTCCTCGTGTGTGCTGGTTAGGGGACCTTACCCTTGGTTGCAAAGACTATTGTTTTAGTTGGATTTTTTTTTCCTGTTGTGACTAAAAGGATCTGACTAGAACAATTTTAGAGAAGGAAAAGTTTATTTGGGGGTTCACGGTTGCAGAGGTCTTAGTCCATAGAAGGCCGGCTCCATTCCTCAGGGCTCATGAGGCAGATCATGGTGGAAGAGTATGGTGGTGGGAAGTGGCTCACATGGTGATCAGAAAGCAAAGAGAGAGACTCCACTCTCCAGATACAAAATATATACCCCAGAGCCATGACCCCAATTAACCACTTCCTCTAGCCACACCCCACCTGCCTTCAGTTACCACTCAGTTAGTTAATCCCATCAGGGATCAATGCACAGATTATGTTAAGGTTATAATCTGATCATTTCTCTTCCAAACCTTCTTGTACTGACTCACACATGAGCTTTTGGGGGACACCTCACCTCCAAACCATAACAGCCATCATTTATTGACTTCTAGTTCAGGACCAGAGGAGGCATTTTGCTGTAGCCCCGGCTTGGGCTCTTGCTGAAGACCTCAACTGAATATTTGTGTGGGCAAGTGGCTGGGCTTGTGTTTCTTGGGACTGGGGGAGGTATGGGGGTGAAGGAGAGGAATGGGCAGTGGGCATAGGAATGGGAGTTAGGATGGAAGGAGCAGAGAATCACAGGAAGAAAGAATTAGGGCTGATTTTTTTTGCCATCTGAATTTAAAGGCTCCTCTAGACATGGGCTGCTCTAACTGAGGAGAGCAACACCAGTGTTCTGTCTTTCCATTCCTCGTCATGTTTCTCTGCGTCTCTCACCCTGCGATGATCCTGCATGTAACTGGATGGCCAGACACAGCATCCACAGCTGCCGCAGTGCCCCACAGAGGCTAGTTTTCTATTGAATTCACCAGTGTGGTCTCATTTTTCCTACTGATGGCCTTGCATCACAGGGTAGCGGTAAAGGATGGAGAGAGGAAGGAAGCAGAGAGCAGGCAGAAAAAGCTACAAGCTGGGTTGGTGGCAGCTAAGGCTGTGACATGTTCTGCAGTAGCAAATATAGCTCTTGCTATGGCATCCCAGATTTTTCTGCGATCTCTCTAGAATCCCAACAGTGGCCTGTGAATGCTGACTTCCTGGGTGTGATAAGTGCCAAGGAAAGGCACCTTGCATTTCTGAGCTGTTTGAGTGCTGAGGATTCTGGCCTTTTCACTAAGCCAGCCCCCCTCTGTGAGGTCAGCAAATGTATTTGGATGTGTACCATGTAAACAGGGACACACTAAAGGGGAGGATGAGGAGAGGCAGATGGAAAGCTGTAGCTGGCATCTGGCAGTTTGGAAGCAAAATCCTGCCTATTTTGTGCCAACTTCCTCCATGTCGTGGCCCCGTCTGTCTCTAGCCCTGTTAGCATGGACCTGGCCATCTCTGGATCCTGAGGGGCGATGTCCTGCTCCTTGCCACTTCTCCACTGACATTGTGCTCCAAGGAGCATGCTTCTTCTGGAGGTGCCAGGCTAGTTCTGCCTACACTCGGCCTCCACCCTTACCTCATTCCTCTGACACCACTGCGTCGTCATTGAAATCCCAGAGGTTGGCATGCCACCGGTCTGGTACTCTTGCTTAGCACCTTTTAATTTTTTGCCCCTCTGGGGAAACTTGTGCTCGGTTGGGTTTGGAGTAAGAATCACAGGTATTTGTGGTGCTCTACCTCATATGAGCTCAAACAGCCTCCTTCCAGACAACTTCTCACACTGTGATACCATCTTGGACTGAGAAAGCAAGTGGCATTTATCCAGAGGGCATTAGGGTGGAGTTCTTAATAATGCAAGGACTGTCTAGAGCCTCACACTTTTGCTGCAGAACTTGAAAGCAGGACTGAAGTTTCGACAGCTGAGGTCATGCTGATGACCCTGGACATTCCTCATCTGCCTCAGTCCCTGACCTCTTCTACACCAGGGACCTTCACTTCCATTCTAGTCATACAATAGCTCCTCCTTGGCTTGTCCTGTGGCTTGGGACTTCTCTGTGATCCAGACTTTTCTACCTCTCTCCCTCCCTTCTTCTTGCTGAACCTTCTGTTTGCACCTACCTTGACCTCTAGTCTGTCAGCCCTGTGACCCCTAGTGCTCTTGGCTCCATTTGCCTTACCATTCAGACCAACCCCATTGTAGCCATTCAGGGGCGTCTCCTGAGAGCCCTAGATTCCCCACCCACTTGCACTTCTTTGACAGCCCCAGTCCCCGCCCTGCTGATCTCCATTGTGTGTTTTTCTTTTCTAACTCCTGAGCTGCTGAGCAGGACAGCCCTGGATCCATGCTTAGTGGTTCCACTGCAGGATCAGCTTGTAGACCCCCAGAGGAACCCCCACTGATTTGGGATAGGAATCAACTCCTCTTGACACCTCCCCCACCACCAGTTGCTGTTCCAGGTCCTCTCTATCCCTCTTAATCCCTGTATCTCCACTTTTTAACTCTTAGCTAAATATCTTGTCTACATGGCTGACCTTGAATCTGCTCAGTCCGGGTACTTGCAGAATTCCTTTCAATACAAACATCAATATTGTTCTCTCATCGTAACTGGAAAGGAGAATCCAGGTTGCTATCTTCATTGGCTAAACATTTATCATTATTTACTGTATTTCTAAGCTTGGAATACATATATCATAAGTGTTTAAGCTAAGACTGTCTCAGCCTGCAATATGGCAAGTCTGTAAAAGTGAGTGTACAAGTTCCTACAGTGGGATGATGACAATAGTGATAAGCATGGGCCTTTTCATTGGTGGGTACTTGTTCTCTGTGAAGCCCAAGGTCAAGGACTTTTCACTTCATCTTGACCCCTATACTCTGAATTAGGGACTTACAGGATTCTCATTTTATGGAAGAGAAAAGTAAGACTAAGAATTTAAATAAGAGATTGAGATGGGATTTGAATCCAGAATGTGCCTCCAGATTACCCCAGCCTTGCCCTTTTCTTTCCTGCTGTCCTTCTCCTGCATGGACTCACCCAGTGAGGTCTCTGGAGAGCCTCCAGCCCCCTCCGCATGCTCTCTGCCCTCTCGGCTTTCCCAAGTCCCTGCCTTTCTGCTGAACAAGCACTGCTATTCTGACCCATCACGAATTGAGCTGCTGAGCACGTGTAGAATCACATCGTGCTCTTAACTGCAGGCAAAACCCATCCCCCTGGGGAACTGTCCCAGTTTGAGGGTTAAAAAAAAAAAAAAAGGAAAGGCAGTCATGTTAAAATAGAGATAAATACTATAGACAGAGAGAGACATGAAAATAGATCTGGGAGGGATGGTAGATACTCTATCTAAATAGATACCAGAGATAAATACATGGAAACCATAGATAATTATTGTAGGGAGCTATGCTCAATGGGAGGCTTTATAGATAAATATATAGGCTTCACAGATAGTAGAATAATATGGAGGAAGTGAAATGAAAATGATGTGTAGGAGTCCGTGCGACTCCAAGGGGCTGTGTTGAACGGGACTGAACCCTCCAGTGCTACACATTTGATGGAGTTGATCCAAGCGAAGGCCTGAAATCCGTAGGCGGCCTGCAAATTTCCAGACGCCATGCTGCGTACTGGGAGGAGGATGTGAGGAGGACACACGGATGATTCTGTGAATGGGGCTGGGAACCGGGTGGGAAATGGAGAAGGAGTGTGGTGGGGTGTGTTTTAAGCTGACTCAGGGATGTGGAAGGCTGAGTGGAGTCCCCAGGAGCAAATAGGCTCATTGGAAAGGAGAATGAGCATCAGTCCCTTCCAGCTTACCTTCTGAGTGAGGTTCATTCTATAGGTGAACACTCAGAAAGGAGGGCTGTGTCCTCATACCCAGCAGATGCAGGTTAAGCAGTCTCCCGAACAAGAGTGTGGGTATATGTTGGGAGGGTGAAGTTTCATATCATAACCACAGAGAGAAAAATCCACTCCAGCGTGACATTGTTCTCACCTCTGATGACTGTGCCTCTATTGTGGTTAAAAATGGAATTGGCCAAGGCTGTGCCTATAGGTAGCCAGATAGGGTTATGGCTAGCTGGGGTGAACTTGGGGCAGGCAGCCACTTACACACACTTCTTCTCCCATCCCTGGTTTCTGTCTTTCTCTTCCCTGTCCATCTAGGAAAATACTGGGAAGCCTTTGTAGTTTTGTTGGACAAGTGTTCCTGACTGTGCTAGTTGGCTGCAGAATTTTCCAAAGATATACAGAATGGGGAGGAGAGGGCTGTGAGCTAGGAAGGTAGGACTATGTGTCCATCTCTCTATGCACCTTCAGTCAATTTTTGAAAGGATTGAGTAGGAAGGGTGTTTGCAATTGTTAGGGGTGCCTTTTGTCCTAAATAGTGATCCTGTCTGTACATCCCGCTTGCCCTTCCCAGACAAAAGGGCATCACTGATGCCCACTGTCAGTGAGGAGGAACTTTGATGGTGCCCATCAGTGTCCCATAAGTGCCAGTTAAATATCTTGCATCATTATAGGCTGGTTCTAGGTTAAGTTAGAGGCTATGGAGCCTCGGAACAACATGCATGGTCTTGGCCTTCAAGGATTTTGACATTAGAATAGTTTCTGCGAAAAAGCCAAGCTGCAGTTTTCTCTCCACAGGGGAGGAAAAAACCCAGGTAGTTGTTGCTTTCATATCAGGAATTCTGCCTTCTACCCATGATTTAGTTGCTATGGCATTATCTAAAATGTCATAAGGCCCAGATGTGCTTCCCAGGGCTTAGCCCTGACTGTACAATATTTTGGCAAAGTCAACTTCCCTCTCTAAATCAGGGTCTTTCTCTCTTTGTTTGACAAAAATTATGATGTGACTCATGAGGCATAAAGAGGATCAGGCATGAAGGGGTCCAGGGGAGAAATATACCACATCCTAAAGCTCCCGTATCTGAGAGTTTCACATGGAATTCAATAGAGAACAAGGGGTGTAGATCTTCCATTGAATTAAAATTCCTGACCTGTTTGTAGACAAGAGAGGTTTCCATAAAATTATGGGGAATAGTTCCAAGGAGAACTTTTCCAATAGGAATTTGGCTCATCAAGTCTGTAGCTGGACTTGTCCCCAGAGGATTCATGGGAATAAAAATCAAGAGGATAGACGTCCAGATGGTATCTGGTGGGGGTGTAGGTCCTGCTGCAGTGACATTCTGGGGTATCTGCCCAATCCTGGCCGTCTGGGACATACCTCCCTCCACTCAGACAAGGGGGAGGATGTCCCAGAGAATGGGCAGCCCTTAGCCACCATCTGGTCACCAGGCAGAGCCTCAAGCCACCTGATTTAGGGACAGAGACCATATGGGCTTCCCAGTGTTCCACCTTGCTTACTTTTGACTTTAATTTTAAACTCCTTTGAACTGGAAAGTGAACTGAACAGAAAGTTTTCTGCTAGAGAGCCCAAAGCTATGATTACTGCAGATTTATTATGATTTTTTTTCTCCTGGTGATAGAGTCACACTGGTGGACAGGACACTGATCCAGTGGACAAAGGATAAGGAACCAAACTGGAGGAACTAGGCTTTAGTGCAGGGTTAGCTCCTTATCAGTAGTGAGAAGCCAGGATGATTGCTAGCTTCTCTCTATAATGGCAGAGGAAATGCAATCAGATGGAGCTTGAGTCAGTGCTTGGAGAATTCAAGGCCACTGCTGACATGTAGTGGGGATAGTTTTTAGTCAGTTTTCAAACCTCCTGGATTCAATACAAAAACCTGTTTTCAAGCATAAGGTGTGTGCTTGATGCTGTGCAAAGCTTTGGATGAAGAAAAGCAAGATGAGGTCTCTACACTGTCTAAAAGTATTCCTATTTGTGATTCCTTGCCTTCAGCTCTCAGGAAACTGTGTGGTGATGTTCACTTTAGTCCTTTGTGTGTGTGTGTTGGGTGAGGGGACCTTGAATCTCAAAGTCAAGAATTTTCACAGAATCAGGAATGGGACAAGGGCCTCAGCAGCCAGAGACCCCAAACTAGGCTTAGGCTCTTCTTTAAGAATCCTAGATTCTGTCTTCTCCAGCCTTTCTTGATCTGGACATTGAGTCCCACTGCAGTGGACTGAGAAGCGTGGCAGCATAGGAGCTAAGAGCACAGAAGCTGGACAGACCTGCGTGGCGGTCCTGCAGGTGCTTCATGCGCAAACTACTCAACCTCCATGAAACTTAATGTTCTCACCTGTAAAATGGGACAATAACAGAACCTACCTCAGCAGGCTATAGGAGTGGAAAATGAACTAGTGCTTACACCTTTCCTGGCAGTTTGAAAAACTTACATCCATTCTTGTTTTGGGGTTGCTATAACAAATCATTACAAACTGGATGGCTGAAAACTCCACAAATGTGTCCTCTCATAACAGCCAGAATTTCAAAATAAGGTATCCCCAAGTGGCACTCCCTCGGAGGCTCCAGGTCAAGTTCTCCCTGGTCTAGTCCAGCTTCTGGGGGCCTCAGGGGTTCCTTGGCTATGTCAGCATAAATCTATCTCTGCATGGCGTGACCTTCTTTTCTGTGTCTCTTTCCTTTTCTGTCTCTTACAAGGAAGTTTGTCCCTGGATTTAGGGCTCAATCTAATCCAGTTGATCTCTTCCCTGTCCTTATCTTAATTATATCCTCAAAGACTCCATTTCCACATAGGGTCATCTTCATAGGCTCCACGTGGACATGTGTCTTTTGGGGTGAGGGACACCCTTCGGTCAAGACAGAGCAAGTGAGATCCTTCCTCTTTCCATTTCATGTGTCTGTTTCTTCTGGGCTCCAAGTTATTTGGACTTTCACAACAGGACGACAGACGCTGTAGGGGGCAGTTCCTCAGCCATCTACCCTGTCAGCATGAACACTGACCTCCGCGCGAGGTGGATGCCATGCCAGACACTGGAGCCACAGGAGAAAATAGAAGTGAACTGCGGATGACTGGGGGCTGCCTGTGCTCACTGTCCTGTGCAGAGAGGAGGGACCCATTTGCCATGTGGAAAAGCTAATAGTCTTCAGGAGAAGGTGGGTGGGTCATGAGGTGAGGACCAGCCAGGGCGCTAAGAGCTCTGACAGCTCCGAGCCAGGACTCTGAGAGCACAGCAGAGGGACACATTGGGGAATGGGCTGCCCCAAAGGCCTCCTGAGAGAAATGGCCTCTGGGCTGGGCCTTGGAACACACAGAAAATCCATTAGCTGGAGAATCCCTTTTTAGACATTTGGAAATCTGTAAAAGTCAGGGACTTGGGGGACAGGATAGTTCAGAGAGCCTCTGAAAGCTGTCAGACCGTGGTATGTGTGAGTGGGTGGGAGGGAAGCAAGGAAAGAGGATCAACAGGCAGGCTGCATCTTCACCCTCATTATCAGCACTGCCAGCATATATGGAGCACTGACTATGTACACCTGTGCAATACTCAATCAGACATTTTTTTTTAAGTACTGGAATTGAACCCAGGGGTGCTCTACCAATGAGCAACTTCACCAACCCTTTTTAGTTTATTTTGAAACAGAATCTCCTTAAGCCATTCAGGTTGGTCTTGAACTTGCGATCCTCTTGCCTCAGCCTCCCCACATTACAGGTGCCTGACCCAGTACCAGACACTCTTAACACTACACTTGAATTAATCTTCACAGGGAATGAATGAGGAAGTTGTATCCCAGGTTTAGAGAGGAGCTGAGTTAGTAATTTGCCCAATGAATGGGGCCTAGCATTGAACCCTAGTCTAACCTTTCCTTCTCAAAGCACTGAAAGTGTATATGTGAAGGGGGTGGGAAGTGGGAAGGTTCCCTGCTTTCTAAATACCTTTCTGTGGTCAAAACAAGGAAATGGGAATTTATAAATGCCTGGAATTCTGGAATTGGAGGAGAATGGGAGCCTCTTGGACTTTTGACATGTAAGGATGGTAGAGTGGGCACGGGGAGAGAGAAACCAAGGGTTGACCCTCCAATAGCCCAAGGAAAGTCTTTGCCCCTCCTATAAAACCTATAAAATAATAATACGAACAATGATAGTAATCATAACAATGATAGAGTTTGAGAAAAATCTCAAACAAAAATGACTTTAAAAATGTGTGTTTACCTCTCTTTTGTGATAAATAAGTTTGGAGATTAGCAGTTCAAGGTTTTTATTTTGGCTCTATGATATATGAGTCTTTCTATCTCTGGGATTCACTGTCTTTCTTCTGTTACCTCATGTGTTTAGTTGATGGCTAGGGCTCCAGTCTTCACATCAGCATTTCAGGTACAAGATGGAAAGACAACAGACATAGGCCTACTTCATCCATTTAAAGGAGACTTACTACAAGTTGTGACCTAATGCTTCTGTTTGTATCCCATTGGCCCAAATAAAGTCACATGCCATACCTTAGCTGCAAGGAGTGCTGGGAAATGTACTCTTTACATTGGGAAGACATATGTTCTGCTAAGAGTGGAATAAGAGCAGGTAACTATAAGTCAATTCTAGAAACTGTTTCAATTTATGGTGTACTTGCTATGCAAACACATTCATCCTTATCATACTCCTGTGTAGGAGATGTGTATTACAGTCAGTATCTACAAGTTCTACATCAGTGGATTCAACCAATCACAGATCAAAAATAATAGAAAAAAAATGTCTGTACATATACAGAATTGTTATTATTTACTGAACATAGTTTAACCACTACTTGCATTGTGTTTGGTATTGTAAAAATACTGTTATTGTATACTATACCTAATGTATTAAATGATATTAATAATTGTTATCATCTGGAGATGATTTAAAGTATAGAGGAAGACGTGTGCAGGTTTTATAAAGATACTAAATCAGTTTATAAAAAGAATGTGAGCACCTCAGATTTGGGTATCTGCGGTGTGTCCTGGAACCAAACCCCCAAATCCCTGTGGATATGAATAGACAACTGTATGATTAGCACCCTCATTTGATGAGCCTCAGAAAAGAAATGGTAGTCACACCATGAGATGAGGCATCACCTAAACTTCCAGTGCCCCTCTGAGGTCTCCCAAGATTTCAGCCTTCTCAACTCAACCTGACTACCTCACAGCCTGCTCAAAGAAAGGCATTCAGAAAGGGGCCTTGAAATTCTGGAAACAGACCAGCCTCTCTGACGTCTCCTCTGGCTGGGCTTCACCACCCTGCCAGGCACCAGGTGAAGAAGCAGGAAGCGAGAAGGACTGGCTTAGTGAGCCCTCGCCCTGCAGGGGTGGAAGAGTCTGTGGCCTGCCCTTTCCAACAGGCCCAGGGTATGGCAGGTTTGGACTGCCACTTTGGCTCCGGCTGCTTCTCTTTATCATCAACATGTTCTAACCTGGTGTGGGCATCCATGCAGGATGCTCTCAGCAATGCAGGCTGAGCCTCCCCACACTTGGGGAGGGAGGTAGAAGCAATCTGTGTATCTTTTTGACCGCGAGGGCGGTTGGGGAGGGGGGTTCCTGTAGATAGTTCTTTCAGTCCTGGTGGGAGCCAGGCCTGGCGGGTACTCAAGTTGATTGTTAAGCATTCAAACTTGATTGTAGTCTTTTCCTATTTTAAGTACAAATTTCGTGGTCAGGTGAAACTTAAATTTATTCATTTATTTAATCTTTATTGAAGGCATCTCTAATGACTTATTGATTTTTTTATTAGTGGAGGAAAGGAAAAAAAGCTCACTTTCTTGGCGAGCAGGTTAATCCCTGATGCCAGGTTTGAAAGCTGCTCAACAATGGGGAAGGGGTGCCCCGTTTCTGAAATATTAAAAGAAACATTGCAACATAGAAATCAATGAAGGTGCCAGAAAAAATGAACAAATTAAGAACAGCTTTTTTTTCTTTCCCTTAATGATCATCTTAAAAGTTTCAAAAGAAATAAAAGGAAATATGAGAGACACATTTCAACACTGGTACTAAGTTGCAAGAATCACCTACTTTTGAAATTTGGGGGATGTAGTGATAGTAAATATGAAAAGGATACCAATGGATAAAGGTAAATATTCTTGAACAATATAACTTCTTATTCTTGTGTTATTCCTTTATTCTTTCTTTCCTAATGATGGAAATAGCCTCTGACTGGGGGTCCATGTTTCTGCTTCTCTGTGACCTATTGCCTGTTCTGCACACTCAACCATCCTCATGGATGATGTGTTCCCTGCTGTCTTCCCAGTGCCCAGAACAGTGCCTGGCATCTGCAGGTGCTCCAGAGATATTTTTTAAATGGTTCCACCTATGAATACCCTCATTTATTGTCTCATTCAGGCCTCTCCCACCCTGGGAGGTGGGCAGGAGATGTAGAAGCTGAGACTGAGAGTTTTTTATATCACTAGCTGGGACTAGACACAGGGTCTCTGACTCTCAGGCTGGTTCTTGTCCTTTATTTGCTGCTTGGGAAGTCACACTAGAGGCACCAAATTTCTGATATGGTGCAGCAACAGGTCAAGGGAGAGCTTTGGCAAGGGTGTGAGGTGGTACCCTTGACCTGAAGGTGACCCAGTGTGTGCCTGCCTGAAAGGATCTGCCATTTTCCAGCACCTCCCAGCACAGGGCCTGCAAAGGAAAGCAAATGTAGTCAATGTTTGTGCAAGCAAAGAGGACCCGAACTCTGTGGTGATTCAGTCAGGGGCTGTGTCCCAGCTTCTCACTTACGCATTTCCCCTAAATCTGTCTGCCTTTCCATTTCTTCAACTCTAGAGTAAGGATTCTAGTTGGACTCACTCTAACTCTACAGTTAGAATTATTGGAATTATTAACTGGAATAATGGATTGAAAGTGCTGAGCACAGGCCTGGCACATTTAACTTTTCAAACACAGTAGTCATTTTGTTGCTGTGGTTATTATCAACCATCTATGGTCTTTGGATACTCAGGCAATGCTTGTCCTTTGATGCTGAGTTGGGCTCACATATGCCACAGTAGCTGTCAAAGTGGCGATAGTGACAGTGGAAAACCTCTGATAATGCAGTTTAGTTGGCAAACCTCTTAACACCCATTTTGGCCTGTGACTATTATACCATCTAGGCCCAGAGGGTCCTGTAGACAGATGTCCTTGGGCAGAAGCTGACTGCACTCACTGGTAAAGGCTGAGCCCTTTAGGAGGGCTGCCTGGCATTACCAGCACTGACCCTATCCTGTCTTAGTGCATTTATTTGCTAGGGCTGCTAACCAAGAACTACAGGCTCAGGGTTAAAGATCAGAAGCATGTTTCCTCACTGTCTCAAAGGCTGGGAGTCTGAGATCAAGGTCTGCTGGGTTGGTTTCTTCTGAAACCTCTCTCCTTGCTTGGTAGATGGCTGATGGCTCTTTTCTTGTCTCTTTATATGGTTGTGTGTGTGTGTGTGTGTGTGTATGTGTGTGTCCTAATCTCTTTTTATTATGAGGACACCAGTCATATTGGATTAGGGTTCATCCTATAACCTCATTTTAGCTTACTTATGTCTTGAAAGGCCCTGTCTCCAAATGCAGCTGCATTCTGAGGTACTGGAGAGATAACTTTAATATAGGAACTTGGTAGGGACACAATTTGGTCCATGGCACTTAGTTCCCCCCCACTAGAGGTCACATGTCTCACTGTAGATATGGCAGGTGCTCTGGCAAATGGGGCAAGTACCTGCTGGCATATTCCTCTGCCTGGGATTGGAGGATGTGCCCCGTGGTGCTTGCCAGGGAGCTCCTACACACCACTGGAGCTTTGCAAAGACTGAAATGTGCGTGAGCGTGTGCAGATGCAGGGCATGCAAGAATAATATTTATATGCATCTTGAGTAGTATGCATTTTGTTCCAGGTTTGTGCCCATAACTGGGGGTTTGTAGGTGGTAGAGAGAGAAGAGCAACAATGCAATGAACACATAAGACGTGTGCACTGCTTACCAAGTAAAATCCCCAGCACAGGGGACAAAATCATTTGATATTCTGGACTCTCTTCTCCCAGCGGAGCCATCCCTGATCTATCTGAATTACAGATTAACTGGCACCAAAGGGATGGCAGAATCCATTTAAATGAATAGCCCTCTAATTTATTAAAGGGCTTATTTATGCTGTTGATATCGGGTGCTCATCAAATTCTTGGAGTGGCACAAACCCCTCTGTTGTCCCCAATCCATTCCTGCTGGAATATTTTCTCCTTTTCAGGACAGCATTAGAGGGCTCAGATGGAGGGGAGTGTGTGTGTGTGTGTGTGTGTGTGTGTGTGTGTGTGTGAGAGAGAGAGAGAGAGAGAGAGAGAGAGAAGGGGGATATAAAAGGGCTGTGCCCTTCTGTGGCTGCAGTGTCTCTTGTAGCTTAGCAATTGCTCACTGCTCATGATGAGTGTCTACATTACTAGGAGAGCGCTGGAGTCCCACATTTCTCTGGGCTGGCTCAGAGGAGAATGGTGGGTGCTTCCCTGATGACTGGGCCCTCCCTCCCCATGCTATTTCACTCCCTCATTCCAATGCAATGGCATTGGGATTTCTGGAATCTGACACATGACTCTTGAGTTACCTTCTTGAACGTGACCCTGCCCAGACTTCCTTCCATGTGGTTATCGGTGAGGTTGGGAGAAGGAGGGAGGAGTTGGAGATGGCTGTGTCTGGAGGCCTGCTTGGTTAGCTGCAGAGTTCTATTCTTAGGAATGGGCCAGTGCTGGGGCATGGGGGAGGGTCACAATGCTGAGGTTGTTTGGCCAACATTTTGAGAAGAGATTTAGAACAGTGGCCATGCTAGGGGTCTTTCTGGAAAGGAGAAAGGCTCAAAGGCAGAATTTCCCATTTGACCTCAGACTTTCACTAGCCTTTGGTTTTTGGAGGAAAGATGCTCAGTTCCACTGATAATTATACCCTAATAGGTACCAAGCACTTTTCACACATTAATTCATTTGGCCCTCAAAACAACTCTGTATTATTACCACTTGATAGGTGAAGAAACTGAGAGGAAAGTCAAATAGCCTCCCCAATCTACTCAGCTAGTAAGTAAAGAAACTGAAATTTGACCCCAGGAACTGCCTGCTAGTGTCCCTGTGCTTACCAGCTATGCAGGACACACTCCTTTCTGAGTCCCTGCAAACTCGCTCTTGACCCTGTCAAAGTCCAAGGCTCCAGGCTGTGCTTCCTGCCATCTGCTCTTGCTTTTTTTTTTTTTTTTTCCACTTGCCAGGCAGAGGGTTGGGCCTGGTGAGCCTGTGAGTTCTCACCCAGGGGGAGCAAGCTTTGCCACCCCATGATTTCTGGGGCATCTGCTCGACTCTGTGTCCCAGGCCCTTCCTTCCATTGCAATGATTCTGCACCAGGGGTGTGCCAGCCCCTGGCCAGCAGGGCACTCTCCCCAGCAGAGGCAGAGGAAGAGCAAGGCAGATGAGGCCCATCCTCCTCCCCAGAAAGGTACTGGGAGGCAGTTTGAGTCTGCTTGAGACGAGGCAGGAGAGTAGCTTAGAAACTTCCCTATGAGTGGGCACAGCTCTTGCTGACTGGGAAGCTGGCAGCCCTCAGTTCCTGGGAGGGACCATCCTGACTTCCAAAATGCTCTTTGGAAGTCACACTTGAGAGCAATGCAGAAATACCTTCACCTGTCCCTGAAAGTCACCAGGAGCTCTCTGTCCCTTCAGGAACTGACCAAGACTCCAAGAACTGCCCCTGGTCAGGACATGTTTCTTTTTGCCCCTGAAGCCACATGAAAGAGGTCATTACTCAAGTGAGGGTGATCACCAGAAGGGACTTTGTTGCTACCCTAAGCCAGCCAGAAGGGCTCTGCCCTCTGCAGAGTCGCCACAATGGGAGGATGCCAGGAGAGGGGTGGAGGGCTTTCCTACAGTCTCTCTTAATTCAGAGCTTTGCAAACCAGCGGAAACATGCCAAGGTTTTGTGGAAGTAGGGAAGGCGTGAACAGCCCATTTCTGTGAAAATGCATCTCTTCATCATATTTGAAATTCGTGGGAGATTATTTTGGTTCTTGAAACAAGATTCTTTCCGGCTCCAAATTATGATCTCAGTGTCAAGTTGAAGCAGTGTATCAGTTCCCATGCGGAACAAAGGCCCTGGGGCAGATAATAGACTATATATAAGTATTGCCAACCATAGGTGAATATTTACTGTGTTTAATTTTCTAAATTTGGACCATGAACTGAAAAAATAGAGAAATTTTATCATCTCTCTTCATCTCAAACCTTGTGCCCTAGATATTTACTTATTAATATTTAAAACCCATCACTCTGTATGAATCATTGGCTATAAAGAGACATAAATTTTACTCTATTTCCATTTCATACACATATTTCTTCACCTCTCTGCTATGTGATCAAGGTTCCACATTAACAATACATGCATATGTACAGGGACTGTGCTTACAACGCCTCCCCCACCTTGTCTTAACTGATTTGTTCAGTTACAAGTTCTAGAAATATTCGCCATCGGAACCCATTGGCTGTTTTCTCTCTTGGTCCTGATTTTTCTGCAGCTTGACTATGAGCCATGCCTTAACCTACATTCAAGGCCGTTCTGCTGCCGGGACACTTTGCTTTGCCAATTGAAAGCTTCTTGTACTTTGATTGGCTCATTTCTGTGATGATGGAAAAGTGAAGCTGTGAGTTCCTTTCAGGGTGATGCTCCTTTCCTTATCAAGGCAACCTGAATTCTAAGTCTGTTCCAGTTAAGAAGGGAAAATGTCGACTTTGGATTTAACAAATTTTGTTCCTGTCCTATTAAATGCCTCACTCCCACCTGGGTATTCCGAAGCATGGAATCAACATTGGATCACTAAATCAGAAATCCTGGATTCTCATGCTGATTGGGTGATTGAGCCATCTTGGGCAATTCACTGGGTGTTTCCTTATGAGCTGGGAAGATGGCATGTTCCTTGCCATGTCTGTGTTGGAGGGTAACTGGGAAGGGGAAGAATATGAGCAAGTGAATGTGAAAGTGCTTAGAATCATATAGTGCAAGTGTTAGGAGATACTGTGATGATGACGACTATGATGATGATGATGATGATGATGATGATGATGTTGTTGTTTTTTCCAAGGGTCATTAGATCAATATATTTCATCTTTCCAGGAAGCATATTATTTGATTGTTCTTATAAAATTGCATTATTAGAATTTGAACTTGAGCCCAGTTGAAAAATTGCTTTTTCTCCTAGAACTACCACTGATTCACCAGTGGCATTGGTTGGATGTGGTCACTAAGATGCCGCATGTCCCCATCTGTCAACTCCTCCCTCTTTAATCTTTTAAGTGGCACAGATCTCCTTTAATCTCTTTCCTATAGAGAGGTGGGGGAGGAGCCAAAAGGGGCTGTTGGCAAAGAGTTTTGTGTTCCTTTATGGAAGGCCAAGTCCCTGGGTTTCCACCGTTGAGCTTGGGATTCGTGTTCATTGCCAGAATCTAAGCTCACTGTAAATACCACACCCTTAGAGAAGCCATGTCCCTGGGCCTCTGCTAGCTCATGGCTTCGTGAAGCACACAAGAAAGTATTTGAGCTCTGAAATTAGACACAGAGGAATGGAATCCCACCTCTGTTAATTTCCACTTCCCTGATGTTGGGCAAGGAACTCCATCTCTCTGAGCCTCAGTTTCTTCATCTGCCCAATTGTGATGTTAATATTGTACCTACCTCACAGAATTGTGAAAACTGAATGGGGAGAAAAACATGCAAAGAAAACTATGCCTGAAATGTAGAAAACACTTGATAAATGTTGCTATTGATAAATATTGCTATTATTATCATTACTATTTTCAGAAGGAGTGAGTAGAGTAGTTCTATATATCCTAATGACAGAGGAGGAAGTTGAGCCCAAGAGCAGTCTGGCCTGTATCTCTGGGGGCTGCAGCCATAAAATGTTTTCTACCAAGTGCTTTGCAGAAACTCCAGAATTGAAATATGAGGCACCAGGCTATTTTATTGTTTCTACTCATTCATTTACTCTAACAGAATTGGATGCCTTTGGTGCATTGCTCCCTTTGCATGATATGACTCAGCATGTCTCTGATCTTCAGGAGCCTACATCGGACACCTAAGGCCCCATAAGCAACCGCGAGTCAAGGTGTGCATGCTGGGCATGGGGTTGGATGCCAAGGGAGGAGGAGCCCCTTCTGGCTGGGACAGAGGGTAGGTGAAAGGAGCAGGCACTCAGAGCAGAATTGATAGAGGAAGTGGCTGTGAGCTGGGTCAGCAGATAAATAGAACACCGTGTCTAGCTTATATTAAGTTCTCAATAAATGGTAGCCATTAATGTTATTATTTAATGTTTTGCTCACAACAGACATTCGAGTTTTATATATATATATATATATATATATATATATATATTTGGATTGACTGACTGCCTTACTGGCAGTCCAAACAAATGAGGCAGGTTTTATTACTCGCATTCCTTTTTGCCCAGAAGGGCCTCTGGATTATACTGAACTGGGCTCAGTGCTCCATCGGTCATGGAGGCGGGGCCGGGGGTATTACCACACATGAATTATCAGCCTTATTTCCTCCTCTGACTTGCAGCATGGCACATTCATCTACCTTGGCACAGAAGGAAGCAGACCTTCCTACCATCAGCTCCCCACAGTGTCAAATGAAACAATCAGCGCCCGGCCTCGGGGAAGAGAATGAGCTGCAAATTGCCACAGAACACGAAATTCCAATTCTTGCCCGTGCCATTAATCACAGTGCTCCTCTTGGAAAGGCATTCGGACACACATCTAAACTTAATAACTCTATCAATAGCTAATATTTGTTTAGCCCCCACTGTGTGCCAGGACTGTGCTAAGTACTTTAGAGACATTTAAGCTCTCACAATCTTGAATCTTGTCAAGTAGGTGCCTTGATTTTTCTCATCCTTCAGATAAGGAAGAACAGAACAAATAACTTGCCCATCCGAGGTCACAAAGAACTTGGATTTGAACTTGGAGGGTCTCTCACCATTGTCCTCACCCCTAACCCTTGTACCTTATGGTCCTACTATATATTAAAGGTCAGATCCAGGGTGGGCTTGTTTTATTAAATTCAGGGTAAATTGTAGGTACCTTGGGTTGTGGATTTCAGGGACTGTTCCAGAAAAGTACCCTTTACAAGGTCTGGCATCAGCCCAGGGAATCTGTATAAACCCTTGCAGCTCAGTGCTTCTATGTAGTAGGTCTGAGGAAGCCTGTCTTGTCTATGAAGGTGGGTACCCTTGTGCTGACATGAGTTAGGCCCTGTGAATCTATTAGCTCCTATAACCCTATGAGCATCCCATAAAATTATCCCCCTTCACTTCTGTCCCCCATGCTGCTGTACCTTCCGTTATGTTATTACTGTCTAACATACATTTATTGGTTTAGTTATCCACAATCTGTTGCCTCCCGCCCGGAATGTTAATTCCACCAGACGGGCTCTGTTTTGTTCTGGTTGTATCTCTTGTCCTTTAAACAGTGCCAAGCACAAGTAGACTTTTAATAGCTGTTTGTAGAATCTAGTGAATGGAGACTCATAGGATATTGGCTTATCCAAGTTTTACAGATTAAGAATCCAAGACTCAGAGAAGTTGAGCAACATACTTAAGCTAACCAGTCTTCCATACTTATCAGCTGATAGACACCCTTTGGGCCCAAAGTCTCTTAATTTTTAGCTTCTTGTTCCTAAAATGCTTGGAGTCTGACAACCTCTTCGATGGCTGAGTGCTTTCCTTGCTGTGACTCCTGGGCCTGTCACATCTGCTGGCAAATTTCTGCATATACACTCCCACTCTACACCCCCAACTTTATTACCCATAGATTTTTCACTTTCCCATCTTATTCCTCATTGATTTATTAGCATAAGCCATTTTTAGCTCAGTATTATAATAAATCTATTAATTCCTAGTGATTACAATCAGCATTAATCACATTTAACCTTATAGTATCATACAATGCATGGCTTGTAAGGGGACACTCCTTTTGCATGTGGTAGCCCTCAACAGCTCTGGCAGCCCATGTCTGGATGCCCCTTCAAAAGATGTCCCTGGATATTCATCTAGTGGGGTTGGTTATGCCTTTAGCATGCTTGCTCAAGAATAGAGAATTCACTTATGAGACATGGGTTCAAAGTTCAAAATGACCTTTCTACTTTCTAGCCATGTGTCCCCTCAGCCCTTCTAGGCATGGTGTACCATTGTCACCATTATTAGAAGATTGAATGGTGGTATCCTTGACATTGCCTCCAGCAGCTTCTCTGCAGGACCCAACGGGACATGAGGGATCCCTGTGTCAAGTGCCTTGTACTTCTTGTCCTGTGCTTGGAGCTATTTCCGATGAATACCTGGAAATCTTTATTCTATAACTCATTCAGCACTTCCCCTTTCTATGTGGAAATTAGAAAGTCAACTGCTGTTCATCAGCATTTATTGAGTCCCTACTAAATACCCAGATGAGTGAAGAATTGGGCTAAAGGCCCTGGGATCCAAGAAGAGTTGGCCAATCTGTCAATCTCGTCTCTGCCTCTAACAAAACTTGTATCTTATTTGCATCATTGCCATGTTCTCTTTGTTGATTAGAGATGGGAAGTACTGGCTAACTCTAACCCCCCAACATAGAATGAAAAGCATTAGGAAATACAAATGCCGTTATTAGTGATCCTGTTAAAATAAGAAGTTGTCTCTTAGATCAATAATTCACATGGGGGTTAAAAAATATCAATAGCAAAATTCTTCAGTTAGATAACTGCTATTTTCTTTTATTTTATTAGGATTATTGTTAGTTAACGTTAACTGAGAACCATGCCAAGTGCTTCCCATGAATATTTTATTTAACCCTAATAATAACTAGATGAAGCAGTTAGTGTTATTAACCCTATTTATAGATGAGGAAAGGAGTACTAAAAGGTTAAATGATTTGACCAAGATAAGCACTGTTGCTGGTCTTAGCCAAGAGGACTGAGATTGAGTGATCAATAGATTATATATAAGTATATACATATTATATGTATATTTATATATATACAAATATATAAGATGTGTGTGTGTATGTGTATATATATATATATATATATATATATATATATATATATATTTTAATTTTATTTTTTTTCCCCCACACAGAGTCAGAGCAAGCTCCTGCTTAGGTTGTAGAGAATGAGAAGCCATAGAAGGATATAAGAGATACGGAAACCTTGGTCTTCAGGGGTGCAGTGATAATTTAGAGAAAGAAGTGACTGGGTAGGGAGAGGGAGAAAGAAGAGGGAGAGGCAGGTTCAAGAGATGCTTCATGGGAGGGGTGGGCAGTGTACGCTGTGACGGGTGAGCATAGGCATCAGGGTGAATGTCATGAGCTGCATCCCAGCTCTGACAGAGATGGACATATGGATCCTATATTGGGGAATAACAAATAAGAACTTTTATTCAAGCTGGACGTGGTGGTGCACACCTGTAATCCTAGCTACTGGGGAGGCTGAGATAAGAGGAACCAAAGTTTGAGGCGAGCCTTGGCAAGTTAATGAGACCCTGTCTCAAAATCAAATATAAAAAGGGCTGGAATGTAGCTCAGTGGTAGAGCATCCCTGGGCTCAATCCCCAGAACAAAAAAAATAGAACAAATCTCTTACTCAATTGGTGGTAGGAGATGTGGCCGGTGAGATAATTAGATGATAATGGGCTTTGAGATGAGGCCTAAATTGTACATGCTTATGAATAAGGATGACCCTAAATAAAATTACAGTGAATTGATGAAAATTCTGCAACAGACCCAAGAAAAATATCAAATTTGTTTTCTTTTCATATTGTTTTTGTAAGTTTCCTTGAAATTACAGTTTGTGCAATTATGGGATGAGTGCAGACCTTGGGATGAGTTAGTCTTGGATTGGAATTCCAGCTTCACTGTTTATTAGCCGAGGGATGGTGGGAAGGTTAATTAAATAGTTCTGAGTCTCTGTAAAATAGAATGACCATTGCCAGGTTGTGAGGGTTAAATGAGACAATGTTTATACTTTGCTTAGTGAAATTTTTGGCCATTGTACATGTTTAACAGTTTTATAAAATGAGAAAATACAGGAAAGCATAGCCAAGTGCCAGGGGTATGGAGGAGTCTCCATAAATAGCATTTAGTATATTTGTGTGTGAACATATATATTATATATTTATCTATTTTATATATTCGTATTTTAAATATTCATATTCACATTTAAATATGAATATTTCAAATAGTCACATTTTAAATATACATTTCAAATATATAAATATATACATAAATATGTAATATACATCTAGTAGTTTCATGTGTGAATATATATACATAAATATATTTATTTGTTGTGTCTATTGATCACTCAGTCTAACCAGCTAAACTTTGAAATGTCTAATATGTGAACCCAAAAACATCCCACATATGGATACTCTGTGACCCAAGCCAAGATGGGAATGATACCTAGGCCCATTAGAAGTCAACCATTTTTAAAAACAAATGTCATTTATCTGCTTGAGGACAGCAATGTGTTGATTTTGAGAAACATCTTGTGGAGACCCATGAGTTCCTTCTACCTGTGAAATTCCAGTTTTCCCTACATGACCTGGGACACACATGTCTTTGAATCCTTGCCAAGAATTCAGAAAGATGAACACAGTCTCTGATGTTACATTCACACTTTCTTTACTTCTCTTTGGAAGTTCTCCTGCTTATATTCACAGTGCTAAATTAACCCCATTTTTGTTTTAAATTCTAGGGGCAAGCTGTTGATGTAAAAGAGATACAATTATGTGAAAACAATCGATAAGCTGTTCAAGATTTCTCGGTAGATATGTTTCCAAGTTGTTAGGCGTGCAGTGCCTCACACTAGTGTGTGTGAGTGTCATGGGAATAATGCCGTGGGTGTGCCTACACAACCTGTTTAGTGGCCCTTGCTTTCCAGTAATCTTCTCCAGCCATTCCAGAGATGCTCCATCATTGATTCTGAAACATGTTTGATTAGTGGGAACTTCTAATACCTTACATTTCTCCATCCCCAACTTCTCTTTCAATTGGTTGATAATCTTAAAATACCCTCAGCTGCACTAAAGTCTTGCTATTTAAAGGCACCTTGGGAGGAATCCTCTGGTTCTTACATTTGCATATTAGGCCAATGTTCTGAGTGTGTTTGGGAAGTCAGCAGTTCCAGATAATATTGACAACAGCCTCTTGGCCGGGGTTGACATTATCCAGCTAAGGCTTGCTACATAATGATCTTTTTCATGTATCATTTTGCTTAGCTTAACTGCTTTAGGACAATGTCAAGATCAACTAATTAATATCAGAATTATCTAACCCCATAAACACACTCACGTATTCTGAAGTGGACACTTTAAAATAGCATGAATTTAAAATTCCATTATGCAACACGGTGGGGTTTTTAATAGAATACCAACAAACAATATTGTTAAGCAATTAAAAAATAATAAAGCAAATCTACCTGAATGAGGCTGTAACCTTAAAGGCTCAAAATGATATCTGCTGTCCTGGGAACATAAACTCATGAGAACTAGGAGGAAACAAACTGTTATGCTAGAAGACTCGAAATAGACCAGGCCTGCTATGCAAGTAGTTTAAGCATTGCTAACATGCCTCTTGCATGAAGTGTGGTGAGTGGGAGACAAGATTCGATTTTTATCTCTCTTCAGCCCCACTGTGCACCTAATCCTCAGCTCCAGGGTTGCTTCTGTGCATCTTCTGTCAGGCACAGAAAAATAGCAGTTTTTGCACACCTCAACAGGTCTTAAAAAAAAAAAAACAGCCCCTTCTGATCCTTCTGTTGCCCTTGACACCAGTGGCATTTCATTCCTGAATCGTGTCGTAGTACCGGTAGCAGGAGGCTATGATTGACCTTACACGAGGCATCTGAAGCCCCAGAGAGATAAAGGGACTGGTTCCTGACTGCAGATTCAGAGCAATGCTGGGTAAGAACTTGGATTAGAACTCAAGACCCTTGTGGCAGCCATCTGTTGCTCTTGCTTTCCGTGATAAATCTCTTTTCCTGCTAGGATGGTTTGACTTTTTTACAAGATCTCGATTTCCATTTTAATAATCCCAAGCCTTCCCTTGACTCTGCAAAGGAATTAAATTTAAATACGTAGTCTACATTTTATCTTGACATTTTCTTTAGAAGGCAGGAACAAGGAGGAGAGAGAAAGGCGGGGTGGGTGGGGTGCAGATATTCAGTCTTCTCATCATGAGAGCAAAATTTTTCTGTTTCATTGGAATTCTTTGTTCAGATCCTGTTGGTAGACGTGTAGGGCCAACAGCTGCCCCGCAATCCTCCAGGCTCTCCAGTTACCTCTGGAGACACCAGGAAAAACCTGTGTCCCACATCCCAAATCTCTGTGGTGAACGCACCAGTGTCAGCATTAAGCAATGTGACTTAAAGATAGTCTTGTCAGTCTAATTGATCTTGAGTCATTGCCTCTCCTGTCAGAGCTGTCTGTCTCCTTACCCATAATCCTCATCACTTTGATAGCCTGTCAGGAATATGGGACTTGGCCCAGTCTTTCCTTCATCCAATAACATTATGAAATTGATACTGACACTTCCATTGGCACTAATTTCTCTAAGAGATTGGAGCCAGAGGACAAGTGGTTTAGCTTCATGGCAGTTAAGCTTTCCAAGTAGATCAAGATGGCCTAAGATTGATTGACCTGTACCCTGAGGAAGGGGGGCGGGGAGGAAACAGGGCAAAGAGGGAATGAAAAATCAATGTCTGCATCGTCATCATCAAGTGATATTTATTGACTGCCCAAGAAGGACAATGTCCCGTATGGATATTCTGAAGATTCATTCCCAGCCCCTCCATAGGCTGTTTTAAAAGACCTTTTAGAAGATTAGGAGACACATTGGCTAGAGTGGCTCGCTAGTTTACTTGTGATGTTGCCCCCTAGTGTTTGGAGCCTGAAACAACAATTGAATCAGTTGATGACTGTTTTGTCTCCATCCTCTTTTTTTTTTTTTTTTCCACACACAAGAAGTCTAAGTTAATTGTTAGGGTGACTATATAATTTTTTCATCCAAACCATAGGGAACATTATTAATAACTAGGTTGAAACAACAACTGTAAATAAGGACTGTCCTGGACAAATCAGGATGCTTGGCCATCCTCCTTTAATGCAGCATACCTGGATTGAGAGAGGAGCTAGTCCCTTCTTGGCAGCAGTATTTTCTTACCTGAATCCCCTTGAGGTTAATGAATGCACATGGAAACGGGGTTTTGAGGAGAAGAGATACCATCAAGGCAAGAGGTTTTTATGGATTGACTGTTTTAATAATATTACTTGATCCGGAATTCAGTACAAGAATAACACCATAAAAGTGATTGCAAAGTCATAAAATTGAGGAAGAATATACATTTTCCAGTTGAGATGGTTAGACTTTTGACTTTTTCCTTTGTACTAACTCACTATTATAGAATCTCCCTCCATCCCCACCCATATCACCACTCCTTTTTAAGGTACAGCAGTTCCTCCTTTATCTGTGGTTTAAGTGGTAGTCTGAACACTAAATAGAAAATTCAAGAAATAAATATTTCCTAGGTTTTAAATTGTACTCCATTCTGAGTAGTATGACGAAATATCATACCCTCCTTCTCCATCCTGCCCAAGATATGAAACATCCCTTTGTCCAGTGTATCTGAGTTGTGTACATTACCCACCTCTTAGTAACTTAGTAGCCATCTTGGTTATCAGATCAAGTGCCAAGGCATTGCAGTGCTTGTATATAGAGTTCAGTTCTGTCACATTTTCAGGCATCCTCTGGGGTCTTGAAATGCCTCCAAGGAAAAAGAGAGGTCAGTTGTATTTAGTTCAAATGCCTAATATCCTTGAAGATATTACACTAGAAAATATTATGTACATTTCTCATGAAAATGTTTTGTCTGGTGAGATAGAGGAAGGGATGAGACGGTAGAGAAACACAGACCAGTAAGAATACAAACACATCTGTTTAATGAGCTGGCATTAGTTAATGTGGGAGTTCATAGGCATTCTTATTCAGAAGCACATATGTGTGAGCACATCACATGGGGTGTCTGGCATGTTTATGAGGGTCTGGGGTGGACATGTATGTGACATCGTTGCCTCACCCTATACCATTAAGGGGGTCTCCTAGAGAACATAGCCCAGTGGGTATTGGCCTGGCGAGTGGAGCCACTGGAGGGGAGCTGGGGATAGCTGTGTAAACAGGAGCAGGTACTTCAGTCTATAAAGTGTGCTATGTGGGGAAGAGAGCCCAGGGCTGATGCAGTGCTATTCCGATTGATTTTGGTGTCGTGTTCATACCTTCACATGCTGAAATCAATCGACCTTCTGTCCCCTCGTCATTCCTGCTGCAGAGCTGTTCAAATGAAATGCTTATATCATTTTTACAGCGTGTCTGTGGAAGGGATGAGTGAGCCAAGAGACTAATAGAGGCTACTGAGGCCTTTGCCCAACTGCTGTCCAGGTGTGTGGGGAGAAGAGGCGGTGGCTGATGTTCAAGGTGACAGACCCTGAGGAAGTGGAGAGAGGCTCTGGGGGCAGGAGGTGAGGCAGGGCCTTTGGGCTGGGCAAGCAGCACTTAGCAGGGATGAAGGTATAAACAGATGGAGCTCAAGGTTAGTGTCCCGCAGGTGTTGGCCTCACTGCTCCCCCCCCCCCCGGCCCCCCGCACACCTATGCCATGGTCCTCATGACAGGTGATATCTCTGTTGCCTTTTGGTGGATCTTGCCTGTAGACTTGGGGCCTCTTTAGGGCTGGGGTTGGGTCTTTTCCCTCCTCCTTCCTAGTTTCTAGCTCAGGGACCAGCACACCACACAGTATTTGGTGAGCACATGAGCTGGAATGGCCAGTCTGGAAGGTATGGAACTAATCATGGACCATTATGCTCACAGAATCCACTCTCAAGGACTCTGAAGTAGGCATGTTGCTTGGGAAATGAATGCCTGGAGAGTGAATTCCCTACGTACCCCACAACCTCAACCTCCTCTGCCCTCCTCTTCATTATGGCGCGATTTCAGACCCAAGCCTGCCACTGCCACTCAGACCTAGATGCTGAAAGTTGTACAAATGGAAGATGCGATGTCCTGCCAAAAGATAAGTTGAACAGGGTGCAGTGGCACACACCTGTAATCCCAGCAAACCAGGAGGCTGAGGCAGGAGGATTGCAGGTTTCAGGCCAGCCTCAGCAACATAGTGAGACCCTGTCTCAAATTTTAAAAAAAGGCTGGGGATGTAGCTCAGTAGTAGAGTGCCCCAGGGTTCAATCCCAGTACCATTAAAAAAAGGGGTAAATTAAATTGAAGTCTTATCCCCTCTACCCCACACCTGTGGATGTGACCTTATTTGGAAACAAGTCTTTGTGGCTCAGTGGTAGAGCACTTGCCTGGCACGTGTGAGGCACTGGGTTTGATCCTTGCACCACATAAAAATAATTCAAAAAAAAGGTAAAAAAAAGTATATATATATATATATATATATAATATATATATATATATATTTATAAATTAAGGTAATACTGAAGTAGGGTGGGCCTTAATCTGATGGGACTTGTGACCTTATATACAGAGAAGAGACACAGAAACAGACACACAGAAGCGGAAGACACCATGTGATAAGAACAGAGGCTGAGTGATGAAAAGCCAGGGGACGCCAAGATTGTCAGTCGCCAAGGGAAGCTGGGAGGAGGTGTGGGAGGAGTCTGTCTGGAGTCTCTGAGGGAGCATGGCCCTGCTGACCCCTTGATTACAGACTTTAAACCTCCAGAACTATGAGAAAACAATTTCCTGCTGTTTTAAGCTGCCCAGTTAGTGGTGGTAGCTGGCTGACAGCAGCCCTGGAGGGGAGCTCGTGTTTGGCTGTGTCTGGCTTTGTGCTTGGACCGTGCATATTTTTAAATTTCTTGCTCTATTAAAGGAACATTCCTAGGGAATCAAAAGATAAATAAAAAAATAGACAAGAAAGAGTTCCTGCCCTCTAGGGGTTTATGATCTAGAGACTTCCAAGACCAACTAAGGAGCTTGAATTGGGATGTACAAGGAGAGAGACGAGTGTGGACCCCCCAGAACAATCCAACTATAGGAAATACACAAATGTAGAAGTAATTTCCTCACGTTTTCTAAAATTGCATTGTTTCTGATGAAAATCATACTAATGGTCTATGGCATAACTTCTACAAGTAAAATGTCAGAGGACCGCTTTGTGCCTTATCCACAGAGATAGCCTTGCCAGGGACGCACACACAGTGGAGGGTTCCTATTACAGGCTCTGAGACGTGGACGTACCATGATGGACGGGTGCCAGCCCCTGGCCCAATAAGCCACAGGTGAGAGGCCACGGAGCAGTCAAGAAGCACCTGTAAAGGAGACTCCACCTGCAAGTCAGGGCCGTGTCCTACAGTGAGTGGGTGTACAGTGTCAGGCACACACAGAGCCCTCAGCAGAAGGACTTCTGGGCCCTGGAACTCTCTGGTCACCAACAGAGAACTCTAGTTCCTAGTCCAGGGGCCACAGAGAAATGGCAGCCCAAGAATCTGTGTTTTGTGAGATAATTGGATACTCAGAGGGCCAACCTTGCACAGCTTTGATGAGGCACAGTTCCCCCATGTCTGGGCTCATGGTGCTGTTCTTATCGTGTGTGTGCCCCACAGTTTATAAGTCACCCTTGAATTTTTACTCTTAGGAAGGGGATTCATAATCAAAGTCATGAAATCTGTGAACATCTACAGAGACCTATTTGGTGGAGAATCCTTGGGGCTCCCAGAAAGGCCAACTTGGGTACTATTACCCAGGGGGGACATTGGGAAGCAAGGCCACCTTTAATTTTTCTAGGAGGAAATTTGACGTGTACTCAAAAGAGGACCAGACTAGAAGCCAGAAGACCGGTTCCCCCTGAATGTGTAGTAGTTCACTTTAACAACCTAGCCTCAGTTTCCTCATCCATCAAGTGGGGAAGTTAGTCTCTGTTTTGAATACCTCTTGTGGTGGATTAAGTTTCTGGGCAGGAAAGGGGCTTGTGAGCCATGATGTATTACAGATCTGTCGGATGATAGGCATGCAGGTCCTCCATCCTATAAGGCTCTGTGATCTTTAACTCTTACTACCCTCCCCTCCCTTGAGTTTCCCAGGAGACTCATGCCTGCTCAGTGAGAATTTATTTTTATAAAGGGAAAAATATTTTTTCTTGTCTGATGTGAGGTGATACAGTCTGTGCCCAGGGTAGCCGTGTATAAATGCTCGGGTCTCAGGGTTTGGGAATGAGCTTTCTATCTCATTACTACTAATGCCCTGGACTCCCATGATTTTTCTCCAACTCAAAATTCAGGCCTTATCTTGTCATCTTATATTTAAGGTAGTTCAAAAGTGTTTTCATTATGCACCTTATATTAAGGCACTATAATTATGTTCCTTGAGGCATGTAGGGGTGAAATTAAGAATATAGACTCTGGAGTCCTACAGCTCCAGTTAGAATCATGATGCTGCCATTTACTAGCTGTGTGACCTCAGGCAGATTGATTAACTTCTCTGATTCTATTTATGGGACACTCCTAGCTGAGCCACTGTGAGTGTTGGATGAGATCACATGTACATAAAACCCAGTAGAATGCCAGGTGGTCAATC
Organism: Marmota marmota marmota; assembly: GCF_001458135.2. NCBI lineage: Eukaryota > Metazoa > Chordata > Mammalia > Rodentia > Sciuridae > Marmota > Marmota marmota. The sequence continues at coordinate 6,652,529 of NW_026000196.1, forward strand.
AGTGCTCAGCAAGCATTAACTATTATTCTTGTGGTTTGTGGCAAGAATTTTTAAGGCCATCATTCTGGAGAAGGAAATTAGGCCATATGTCCTGGTATCATTCCACATGTGCCCAGAAATACTGTGAAAAGAATTTCTTCCAGCATACCCTGGGCATACTAGGATAATATTTGAGGCCCCTGCAGCTGTGGGTAACTTTCTAATTGAAGTTCCCATATGTCAGCTGGTACCTGTAGGATGACAGGTTCCTCTTGGGAAAGGTTTTCTTCTCCTCTGCCTCACTCATCTCTATCTCATCTAACTGGTCATGACTCACTTTAACTTAAAAAGAACTTAATGTTGAGGACTGAGGATAGAGCTTGGTGGTGGAACACTGCTTAGCATGTGAGAGGCCCTGGATTCGATCCCCAGCACCACCACCACCAGCACCACCACCACACCACAGTGAAAGAACTTCATGTTGAAACCATCTGGCATCAGCTGGGGAGATTTTAGTTACTTCCATTTGTGCTTAGCCCACAGGAACCTGGGCTCTCATTCTTTTGGTTTTGATAATGCAATATAGTCTGTTAGTGTGAAAAGTGGCAGGAGGGACGGGTGGAGGGCCTGGGGCCATCAGTGATCCAACATGGCAGCACTTGGCACAGCGTGAACGCAACCACTATAGCGTGAACTCCACTGACTCCATTTCCTTCAATTTCCCATTGAGGTGAAAACTATGGGTAAACCTTTAGGGGAAAGAAAGGCTTCTCTTTGGGCATAACTGTGGCCATACACAGTGGCTAGAGCTGAATTTATAAATGTTGATCAATCCACCTGTAAGTGGTGACTATAGGTGGTGACTGTAGGCTGGTAGGGTGTGGATGGAGGAGGTGGTTAACTGGGGGTTTGCCCTTGGGAGTTTATATTTTGACCCTGGTGAATGGATCTCTTTCTCTGCCTCCTGGGTGCAGCTGCTGACAGCTTCTCTCCAGCATGCCCTTCCACCATGATGTTCTGACTAACTTGGGCCAAGAGCTATGGAGTCAGCTGACCATGGACTGAACCTCTGAAACTAAGCCAAAATCAACATTTCCTCCTCTAGTTGTTCTCATCAGGTCTTTTGGTCACAGCGATAAAAAAGCTAAAACGCTTGGGATGTTCTGAAACACCACCTGCACGCGGAGTCTTTGGAGAAGGTTGATCATGGTTGTCTTTCCTCCAGGATGTGTGCATTCATCCTCATTCTGAGAACCCCCGTTGCTTCTTCCTGTGGACTTGCAGTTGTCCCTGACAGCTACAACCTGGTGCTATAATCTGTGGGTCTAAGGTTCCTGGAAATCTCATGAGCTTCTCTCCTAAATGAGATCGCTTGCAAATGAATGTAAAAATGTAAAGATTGGGGGTGGGAAGTAGACTGTGGCTGACCTCTCCTACCTGTCCCCTGTAAGAAGCACAATGTTGGAAGACTGGGCAGCACAGGGCAGTGGGATAAGACCAAACTTTGAAGTCAGAAACCTGTGGGTCTCTCTGCTATGTATTAACACTGTGACCTTGGGCAGATTATAAAACTTTGAGCTTCAGTTTCCTCAACTACATCACAGGGAACAATAGGATCCACCCCCAGGGTTGTTGTGATGATTAAGTGAGATAATAGAAGCCAAGTATTTGGAACACCCTATTTGTCCTGCCTTCCCTTTCCTTAGGAGTGGGTTCTCAGGCTGGTTGATCAGCCATCACCAGGTGATACCTCGAAGCTGTGAATGCTAGGAGGCATGAACAACGCCTTTGGTTTTCTGGAAGAGGCTGGGAGTGAATTCAAGCCGGAGAATAACGCTTATCTTTTGGGAAATGATTCAGGGAGGACCGAACCCCCAAGGAGGGCATGTCTTGTTGGGCAGCCTACAGGACCTTTTGTGCCTAAGAAGTGCCAGTGGGCAGTGCCTCTCTGGAAGCTGGGGAAGGAGAGAGGGAGGGCCCCGAGAAGCCAGTCCAGGAGCCAGTCCTGAAGATGAGGACTTGTCCCCAGGAATGCTCCTGAGCACAGCCCATGTTCACTTGGCTTCTGTCCCACATCTGCCAATAAAAATTAAGAAATTGATTTTCCTTTGTTTGCCTCTGAGGACCAGGATCTTTTTATGAGACAGTAAATGGAATCCCTCTCTGAGCATGGCTGGGTTTTTAATTGTGTTTGTTGTGCTTTCACTTATTCAGTTTTATGAGTTTCTGCTCCCAGATTTGTTGATGTGAAGCTCTTGCCCACCAGGGACATGTCAATGTTTGATTTTTATCAGTCGGAAAAGGTTGAGGTTTTTAAAAACTCATTTTCTTAATCCGAAGGTTGGCTTGTTTGCTTCATTCTGACACATTAAAAAAGCATGAGAGCCATCCAGGCTTGTTTTCTTTCCCTTCCCCAGTCATGTCTAGGTGGTCATGGTCTAGCTCCACGTCGAACTGAAAATCACAGCTTAACTTTAGGAGAGAGAGTGGGAGGAGGCAGTTTAAGATGGATTGCATCATTAGGAACCACACACCATCTTTTGCACAAAGTGCTTCTGTAGGGATTTGTTGAAGATGGTGTGAAGCGTGCAACTGTCTAAATGAAAAGATGAAAGTAATGTTGTTAAATATGGAGAGATGATTGACAGCCCCTCACCCAGCTCCATGGCTTGAAACAACAAAGCCACGTGTTGCCTGGGGTCCTCTGCTGCATGTAGACCTCACTGAGACTGTGAGTGGTAGCCTGGGACTCTGCCTCAACTTCTGCAAATGCCAACACAGGAAAAGAGGAGACATCCCAGGTCCTAAAGCTTCCATGTGGTAGAGATGCATCCTCCCTGCTGATCACTTCTCATACTCAAAGAAAGAGATGGGGTTTTGCATCTTCAGGGGGTGCAGAAAACGACAGTTCTCCCTGGTGCCTGGAAATGTGGTGAAAAGCCATCACGGTGAATGCAGTTCCAAAAAGGGTTTTCTGAATTGAGAGGTGAGATTGTCTTTCCAACCCCTCTTTGGAAGGAAGTGTAAGGGTAAAGGAAGGAGCGAGTCTCATTCCAGGGTTTTATAATTCAGCCGTAGATTTTGGACTAGACTGCCTGATGCTATCTTACATGGGTTGGTCCAATCTTGACAATCTCTGGCAATCTATCTTTAGCTGCATTGGGTCAGATGTCTCACCTTCTTAGTAGAGGCTCATGTGTTCACACCTAGCTCTGTTTGTCAAAACCATTTGGTGTCAGCCATACTGTTGAGAACATGGGTAGTGTGGTGGGAAGAGGACAAACTTTGGAGACAAAGATGGCTTTAGGTGCAAGTCCCATCATTCCTTTGCTAAGTGAAATTTGGAAACTAATTAAGCTAATTGGAGGATGAGTTTTCCTGTTGATCAAATGAGAATAACAATAGTTTTTGAGGATCAAATGAGATCAGAACAAAATGCCCGAAACATGCCTGGTATATAATAGGTATTTAATAAATGTTAGTTTGTTTTTTTCCTCATCCTTCCCTTTTGTCATAAACCACACAGATCCCAGAATTCTTGGGGACCCAAATTGTCCTTTCAGTATTTGGAGAAGAGCCACTTCTACACCTTGGCTGGGCAAATTCCATAGTGTTGACCAGTGACTGGATTTTCTTGGGACCACATTTCTTCCTCCTTCCTCTTTTCCTTGTTGTTGTTTTTCATGAGATTTTCTTTACAATTTTTTTTAATATTTATATTTTTAGTTGTAGTTGGACATACTACCTTTATTTTATTTATTTAAATGTGGTACTGAGGATCAAACCCAGGGTGAGCCACTACCCTAGCCCCTATTATTGCATTATAATTAAACATAATAGTGGCATTCATTTTTAAGTATTCCTACATGTACACAATGTAACAATATAATTTGGTCAATTTTATTCCCTAGTAACTTCCTTTTACTTCTACCGGCCCCCACCCCATCCCTTTCCACCCTTCTACTGTTCTCCCTTCTATTTTCATGAGATTCCCACACACACATTTCTTTTATTTTGTATCCTCTAGCTTCCACATGTCAGAGAAAACGTACAACCCTCAACCTTCTGAGTTTGGCTTATTTAACTTAACATATGCTTTCTAGTTTCATCCATTTTTTTTTTTTTTTGCAAATGCCATAATTTCATTTTATTTGTGGCTGTATTATACTCCATTTTGTATATATACCAGATTTTCTTTATCCATTCATCTGGCAATGGACATCTAGTCTAGTTCCATAATTTGGCTACTGGGGATTGTACTGCTATAACAGTGGGTGTGCATGTGTCGCTGTACTATGCTGACTTTAATTCTTTAGGAGAAAAACTGAGAAGTGGGGCAGCTGCATCATATGGTGGTTCTGTTCCTAGTCTTTTGAGGAACCTTCTGATTTCCATAGTGGTTGTACCAATTTACTGTCTTGGGGCCAAATTTCTAAGAATTGTCAATGCTCTGTAAGACAGAGAGATGGTGGAATGGAAGGGGATCTTAGAGACATGGGATTAAGATAGAGATTCCCAGGAAGTCCTTCCCCTGATCTGAAAGGGGGAGTGAGCAGTGAGGAGTTGCTGCCTCACCTGGGAGGCTGATACTTTCCCTTCTTCATTCTGTGTCACCAGCGACCTCTGCAGGTACTCTTGAACTTGTAGGTCTTCCTGGTGACTTATAGCCCCACTCTCCCCTGGATGATGGGGGCTCAGCCTGTCAGGTTGGCGCTCACTCGGTGGCAGGGAAGTTCCCCTTCTAGCTTGTCATCAGAGGTTTTTGCTTCCTCTGGAAACCTAAATTCCACCATGAAAACTGGAGTCATTCCCCCATCTGCATCTCCTTCTTATTTTTCCCTCTGGAAAGGATGGGGAGAGAAGAGCTCTGGAAAGACCATGTAGACCATCCTGCTGGACAAGATGCCTGTTTCCCCATAGTATGGTTGGAAGACTAAGACCCATCACAGGTCGGAAGGAAAAAAAAAAAACCAAACAGCAATTTTGGGGTAGAAAAATGTGATGTGAGTATCTGAGCAGAACTGCATTCCCTTGAGAGGCTCTCTCAAAAGCTTGAACTTACCAGAAAGACTCCAAGGATGTTTTGCTTTCTTTCTGTATATTAGTGCTGCATAACAAAGTAATTGTGTAATTGGGAATGGATTAGCAACAGCAGCGTGGCCATCCACAGGTGCTAGGCAGTCTGTATGTGGAGAGCTCGGAAGAGAGCAGTCTTGGCTCCTTTTCCTGACCTGCCTTAGACCTTGGCAGCTCCAAGAAAATAGAGGCGAGCCCCCAGCAGTGGTTCCCCATCCCCTCCTATTACTTCTCCTCTTTGAGTATCTTAAAAAATTCTTCACTGTGATGAGTAAAGTGAGAAGAAATGCTTCCTCCCTAGAGGCCCCCCCAGGTCTGTGGGTTTTGTCTGAGGCAAGTGGCCTGAGAACCAGAGCTGGAAAGGGGATTTGGTTCTTGGAGTGAAATCCCACTGCCTCTATTAGTGGTACTTAACCTCAATCAGCCCAAAGGATGTGTGCAAATGTGTGTGTGTGTGTGTGTGTGTGTGTGTAGGGTGGGGAGATTGGATTTGTAAGAACATTTACTTAATTTTATCTTCTTAGACTTCATTTTTAGAGCAGTTTTAGGTTCTCAGCAAAGTAGAGTGGAAGGTCACATGCACAGCCTTCCCCATTACCAGTACCCCGCACAGCATGGGCCATTTGCTACGATTGCTGAACCAGAGACTGGCTTTTTATGTCCAGGTCCAGGGATGCTAAATACCAGGAACCACCCTGTCCAAGGAAGTCCTGTCATGCCCCAGTGCTTGGCCCATTGAGGAGCTCAGACATAGGCAGAGCTCCTTTTACATCTTCTGAAGTGGTCAGTCTACATGCTTTTTATTGGCTTTTACTTTAAGAAATGCAGTTCATTGAAGAGCAGAGGTGAGTGAGAGGACCTTGGAGATTGGATGATGGTCTGATGGCCCGATGCTCTTTTCTGGTGTGGATATAGTTGAATAAGAATGCTCAGCAAAGCTGGGGAGGGGACGAGATGATGAGTTATCTGTGATCTATCTGGGTGAGTTTAGTGAGGGGACTCAGTCCTGTCCCAATTCTCAAGGGTCAAGAGTCTTGGGGACCTGCCATGGAAGGCAGCTGCTCATGAGGAAGGTGACACTCCAGAATTGACCAAGTGTCTCTTTGAACAAATGCTTTCTCCCATAGTTTGCACTTTTGGTCAGGTGGTGAGGGGTGAAGGCTCTGAGCCCAGTCTCTGGGGGCCAGGCTGTGAGTTTGAATTCCATGTCACAACTTGTTTTAGTCAACTGTAACCAAAATACCTTAAATGAACAATTAGAGGAAGAAATATTTCTTTTGGCTCATCATTTCAGGGGTCTAAGTCCATAGGTGTCCAGCTCCATTGCTCTCGGTCAGAGGTGAGGTAGAACTTCATGGTGGAAAGGTGTGGAAGAAGAAAGCGATTCAGGACATGCTCACCACAGACAAAATATACACCCCCAAAGGCATGACCCCCGTGACCTACCTCCTCCAGCCACACCCTACCTCTTTATAATTACTGCCCAGTTAATCCATATCAGTGGATTAATCCACCAGTTAGGTCACACCTCTCATAATATTTCACCTTGGAAAATTCTTACATTGCTTACACATGAGCTTTTGGGGTGGAACCTTACATCTAAACCATAACACTATTCCCTTGCTAGGCGTGTATGTCCTAGGGCAGGTAGCTGCTCTGTGCCTCAATGTTGCCATCTTTAAAATAGGATCAGTAATAGTACCAACCTCACAAAAACATTCTAAGATTAAAGAAGCTACATTTATAGAACTCAACACTGTAATATCTCAATAATAAAATCATCATGATTTTTTCAGCTAATTCAACTTACCATAGTTTCATATTTTCCTCTGGTGAAATTGCTCTCATTCCTTCTCATGATTTATGAGCCTGGGTGCAGGACCCTTTACCTGTGATTGTTACTCTGCCTCTCCCAAAATCTAAAATAATATAAAAGAAGTGCTGACTGTTTTAGATCATGGGCTCTTGGAAAATTTTGTTGACAACTCTCCATGGACTTCATGAGAGCAGATTTGAAGAAACAGCATTTCCCAAAGGTTGAAGTCCCAGGTTACATCTTCTTCCTATTCTATGTCCTTCCTCCAAGTCACTGTAACAACCCATGTCCCATGATGCTGAGGACAGAAACGGGTGGGGAGGAGTGCTAATATTTGGTTTTTGTCTTTTTGTGGTCAACGGTCAACAGGTATAATGAGCAATGTGGCTGCAGTGAAGACTGAGTGTTGGAGCGAGTGAGACAGCCTGGCCTGAATCCTGCCTTTGCCACTGTGTTTCTTTTCCTGCCCCCCCGAGACACCTCCTTTCCACAGCTCTGTGGCCTGAGATGGCTACCCTACTACTTTTTTTTTTCCTGTTTCTTCCCTTGTTTTGCTGGAGTCCTTCCTCCTGATGTTTCCTAAGAAAGGAGACAAGTGACATGACTTTTTACATATTTGCAAAATAACTTTCTGTTGCCCTTACAGTGTGTGTGTGTGTGTGTGTGTGTGTGTGTGTGTGCATATACATACATACATAGTGTTTGGTTTCATCGCTGTGATAAAAATGCCTGGAAAAACAACAAGAACACAAAAAACCCTTAAAGGAGGCTCACAACTCACTGCTCCAGAAGTTTCAGTCCCTGGCCAGCCGGCTTCATGGCTTTTAGACCTGGAGCAAGGCTGAGACACCATGGTGAAAGGAGTGGTGCAGGAAAGCTGCTCACTTTGTGGCAGCCATGAGGAGAGAAAGAGAGGTAGGGAGAGAGAAGAAAGAGGGATGGGGACAAGAGATATTCTTTAAGGACACCTCCAAGTGACCTACGTCCTCCACCCCAACCCCGCCTCCTACAGTTTCCACCATCTCTCAAGAGTTTGTTCAGTGATGAACCGTGAATGGATTGATGCATTGAGGAGTTTGGAGCCCTCATCATCCAGCCACTTCCCCAGAGCCCCACTTCTAAACATGGAGCACCATGCCAACAACACATGAACCGTTGGGGGACATTTCATACCTAAACCATATGTGTGTGCGCCTGCTCATGTGTACGAGGACCCATCTGCATGTGCTGTGTGTGTAGAATTCCAAGTTGAATAATTGTCCATTGACATTGGGAAGGAATTACTCCATTCAGAAACAGCAGTGGTATTGTTAGGGAGACCTGCCTTGGCCTTTCTGAGCTGTTCTTTTTGGAAGTCTGATATAAATCTGCCTGTTATTCCCATAAATGTGACCTGTCCCTCCCTCCTGGAAACTCTGAGCATCTTCTCTTTCTCCCCATTGTTCTGGCATTTTGGAATTTTGTTTCTGATGTGTGTGAGTGAGAATGTGCACTCGAGCACATGTATTAATCGTACATGGGAACCGGGTAGGTAAGTTGGGGAAATTTCCATAAGTTTCTCATTCTCCCTTCCATATTTTCTATTCATATTCTCTCCTCTAACCCTGGAACTCTGTTTAATCATATGTGTGATCTCTATGTGGAACATTAATTTTCTTTTCTTTCCTATTTATACCTCTTCCCTCTCTGATTTTCTGGAAGATTTTTCTTGACTTAATCTTCCATTCTCCTTTGACTTTTAAATTGCGATGATTATAATTCCCAGGGATTCTTTCCTTCCATCTTATTGTTCACACTTTAAGAATTGCCTTGTTTTACAGATGCAGTGTCTTCGTTTGCCTCTCTGAGGGTATTAGTATATATATTTTAAGTCCTCTGCTTCCTGCTGGTCCCTGATTGTCTGCTTGTCTTGTTCTTTCTCTTTCTGAAATGCTGAAGCTTTGTTGAAATACCTGGTGATCCTGTACTGTGTCTTCATATTTAGGAACTGAGCACTAGATAGCTAATAAGAACCTGCCTTGTGTGCATGGGGTGGAGGGCTGTATCCACTGGCTATATCCACTTCATAGTGCCATAGTCACAGAGTGAACCTGACTTTTCTTTGGGAGATCCAAAAATGTCAATCTCTTTCTCCTCCTCCTCCTCTTCTTGATTTAACCACTGAGCCACATCCCCAACACTTTTTATTTTCTATTTTGAGACAGGGTCTTGCCAGCTTGCTTAGGTCCTCCTTAAGTTGCTGAGGCTGGCCTTAAACTTTCAATCCTCCTGCCTCAGGCTCCAGAGTTGCTGGGATTACAGGTGTGCACCATTGCATCTGGCTGTGGGGAATCTTCCTTGAGACTTTCTCTAGAGAAGGAATCTCTACTCTCTCTCCTGAAGTTGAGATTGGGGTTGGTAGGCTGGGCTGAACATGGTTTCTGTTGTTCTGGGAGCAGGAAGATAGAGGCTCACTTCATGGTTCATCTGAGCTTTCCCTGAGTTTTCTGGATTCAGTTTCTCTTTTTTTATTGATTTTTTTAAAATATATGACAACGGAATGCATAACAATTCTTACTACTCATACAGAGCGCAGTTTTTCACATCTCTGGTTGTATATAAAGTATATTCACACCAATTCGTGTTTTCATACAGGGTACTTTGGATAATGATGACCATCACATTCCACCATCACGATGGTGGATTCAGTTTCTTTAGGAATAAATTCCACCCTTCTTGACTTTCCTATCCCTTTAAGAACAGAGCCTGCCCAGCACAAGAGACTTCCTATCAGGTTTGCCCCTGTAGTTCCATGAGTGGTACTTTCTCTAAGTCCCTGTCCTTTGACTTTTCATCTTCTGCAGTTGTGACATATCGTATTTCCTTTCACCTTGTCTCCTCTCTTCCTCTTTCTCTTTGTGAACAAATATTTATTTTATTCCTTTGTATTTTAATGGCGAAGGAAAGCAGGCAAAGACCAGTGCTTAGTTTTCCTTCTCTCACTGGAAGTCATTGTGAAGTTTTTCACAAAGTTTCCCCGGTGCTTTCAGGCACTGGCTTCTTTTCGCGAGGCGAGTGGTTATCGCGATGAGTGGGCAGCCACTTTTTCACATGGTCTCATTGCTACTTTTTCACATGGTCTCCCAACACGGTCGGCCATTTGTCATGGATTGGAATAAGCCTGTCTGTGCTGACGGAGTGGAATTCAGGGTCTCGGTTTGCATTTACCAGTCTTCCATTTAGTTCTGCCTCATTGGTGCTTCACCTCGCTGTTTGATGGGAAATATCCTCTCCATAAACTTCAGTAAGATGTAATGGATTTCTGCAGTGGAAATATTGTTCAAGCCGCAAAACCAAATCACAGCAGGCACTTTGTCTAGGGACCCGGCATCTAGCAAAGCAGCCATTTAAAACGCCAGTCATATGAAGCCACAAACAGTCACAGCTAATTCCCTTTACAGGAGTTTTATTTGTATGTATGGGAAAATCACACCACAAAAAAGAATCATTGTTCTGCCACGACTGCAGTGTTAATTATCTTTGTCAACTTGCGCTTTTAAGTGAACCTTATTCACTGGGTTTCTTCTTTGGGCTACAAAATGGCAGAGCTAGGATTGGTAGGGATGCACAAGATGTTCTTTGAAGCCATTGGGGCAGTATGAATCTGTTAAGAGGGGGATAGCTGAGCCAGCCACAGGAGGCTAATAGCAGCGGAGCCTTGTGACTGTCATGAGTGAAACCTGACTCAGGTTAGACCCAGGTGTATACTGGTCTCTACCTGTGAATGAGGGAGGGTTGTGGCAGAGACTGGGGAGACCCGTTCCACTCCTCTGGGATTGCGCCCCCTTAATCAGAGGTTCTCAATCCTTGCTGTGCATGGGACTTACCTGGAACGCTTTTGCAATCTTGATGCCAGTTCGCATCCCCAGACCAATCGAATCACATCTTTTTGGGGTGGAACCCAGTGTTGTTAGTTTCTAAAGCTCCCAAATAAAGGAGGGGCAGGATACAAACTACTGCTACATCATTTTTTTTTTTTTTTTTTTGAATCCTGTTATTGCTACATAAGTAAAGAAGCTGATTTTAAACTTGTATTATTTTGAACTAATTTGGATTTGGGAAGAAGTGAAGATAATTTATATCACAGTCATTTTGGTACACTTTTATTTTGCAGCTATTTCCATGGCTAATGGATGGCTAATTCCTGAGAGAATTTGGGTAGGATTCTCTCAATTCAGAATTCAGCACATTCGGAGGAAATGTACTCTCCTAAAGGACTTTGCTCTTACGGAAACTGTAGTGGGAGAAATACTGAGGGCTTGGTGGGCAGGGCTAAGAATGACTGGGTGTGACCTCACCAGGCTCCCATGTCTCTTGCGGTGTGTGCAGGTCCTGTGGCTGTCATCAGTGGTGAAGAGGACTCAGCCAGCCCATTGCACCACATCAACCACGGCATCACCACACCCTCATCGCTGGACGCCGGGCCCGACACGGTTGTCATCGGCATGACCCGCATTCCAGTCATTGAGAACCCTCAGTACTTCCGTCAGGGACATAACTGCCACAAGCCAGACACGTGTAAGTACTGGGATGGAATTCTGTCCCTTCTTGGGTGGGAAGGGCGGTGTGGCAATAGACCATGTAGCTGGGGTTCTGGAACCTTCTGGGATGACCTGCCACCTGCCAATGTCCCCCAAACAGACCCTCCCTATTTGTCTCACAACTTGAAAGATAGCCATTGGGCAGATTCCCTGGGGAAGGGAGGGCTGTCGGGCTGAATCTGGTTCCCACTTTTCTTCACCTGGCTAGGGAGAGGTGTTCCCAGTAAGGCACAGACACAAATAAGGCTGGTCTTCTCTGTAGACCTGGCTTGTATAATTAGAGCACAAAACCTGACTGTCCACACAACAGCCCCCGAGGTCATTAGGGCCTCCACCTGGGCCTCCACTAGAGGGGAAGGGAATGAAGGGCGGTGAGTACCTAGCTGCCCCTCCAGTGCTCCGAAGTGCTCACTCTCTGAGAACTGGAGCACCAGCAACCCTCACCTCCCTATCGCAGACCAGAGGACTTAGGCCACCTGCTTCCTCCTCATCTCTGACCTCCTGTTCATTCCAGCCCCTTTCTTTGCATTTCTCCTCAGCCCTGCTAGGTTCCCCTTAACCCCTAGAGCTGCAGTGTCTTATCCCTCCACCCAGCAGTGTTCCCTTTGCTGGGTCTCCACGTCCAACCTGGGTCCAGCAACACCAATGCACACCCCTTCCCTTCCACTGCTCCTGTCCCCGGAAACAATCCACTGCTTCAAGAGAGCAGGCAGAGGCCCCTGGACAGCACAGACACCAGTGACTACGTGAGAGCGGGAAGGGACCCAAGTGATCAGCTAGGTTTAGGCTTTACCTTGTGGACAGGAATTCTGAAGGTCTAGGAGGCTGTGAGATCTTGATTCCTGCCCCAGGCTGCCTGCCGTGAGCTCTCTTGTCAGCCAGTCCCAGGGTAGGCCTAGGAAGAGGTGAATTCTGCTTTTGCTCATCCTCTGGGCTGAGCTCTCTGCATCTGGGCCACACTCTGAACTCACAGGGCCCTTGCTGCTCCTGCTGGGTCTTCCTGTACCAGCCTGGACATTTGGAAACCTCATCAGCCTTCGCTTCCATTTCTCTAGCTCTGATTTTTCGTAAGAGGGTCTCCACCGTGGGAGAGACTAGGCTTGAGTCAACATAAGGTCATCATTTGCCTCCCAACATTGAGTATCCTCCACAGTCTGCCTCAGAGTTTATCAAAGGCTCCCTGTCAGTGTCGGAGGAAGGATAGCTGGTGTCTGGGTTAAGCAAGGAAGAAAGATACCTGTATTTCAGATAAGCAGTGGGAAACAGTGCAAAGAATGGTTCCTTTGGCTAAAGCTCTTGTCTCAGATCAGACTTATTCCTGGCCTGGCCTGGGAGTGGCCATCCTGTGATGGTAGCGTGGTCCTAGCTCCTCCTAGGGCAGATACTGAGTTTTCCAGGATGCTACTGATATTTGAACAGAGACTTAGCTGTTGCTCTGTTGAGTATATATAGTTGATTCTCATTATTTGAGGTAGTTCTTTTCTGTAAAGTCACTGCAAACAGTGAATCAGAGAACACTGAACCATTTTTCCTAGGGGAGATACAGTATTAGGATCCTGTGAGCCTCTGGTCACGTTTTATCAGCCAGTTAATACATAACCTTGCTGTAGTATGTTGTATGTGTGTTTCCATTTAAAGAGGCCTTATTTAAGATGCTTTGTGGACTCATTAACATTGAACTCAATGGCCAACAGCTATAACTCATGTCTGTTCAAAACTTACCTATCCCTCCGTGAGACTCATCCTGTGTTTAGGAACACAAGACAGTATTTCAGAACCATGCTTGGCAGCCATCTTAAAGAACAAAATTAACAAACAAAAAAACCCAGAATGTAAAAAAAAAAAATGTGGCCTGGAAGAGACCACAAAAAAGATACTTGTTTATAGCATGAAAACTGAAATAAGAATTTCAAAACAATGTGTCATAAGTGATAAATATGTATAATTTTTATTTGCCAATTTAAATACATATTTTTTTTTTTTTTAGAAGGAAGGCAGAATGTGGCCTTGGTCAGCCTCAGCTGGAAATGTGCCCAGAGCATAACTCAAATTTTTTGCCGCTTTGGGCATGACCCACGTGAAAGCACCTCAAATACTGGTTTTGGGATTGCAAATAAACTTTAAAGAGCAGAGGGATTTGTAAGCACAGAATCTGTGAATAATGAGGATCACCTGCATTCCCATTAGTGGGATCTCTGGGTTTCCAGTTCAGAATACGATCACAGCGTCATCTCTGCTCACTGCAGCTCCTGAGTTCAGGTTATTGGCAACATTTCCGGATGGGAGGAATCTGGCACATTTTAGAGAAGTTCCCTTTGAACCATCAGAGTTATTGTCTCTGTGGGAACTTGGGAACCATGGAGAGAGCTGTGGGATCTGGTGAGAGTCCTTTGATGTCAGGACACAGTACTTAGCCAAGGAGCCACAGTACCAGGAAAACCTGGAAGAGCCTTCCTCCTAGAGCTCTCTGGGTGTGTGCTTCACAGTGGCCTTTGGAGGGATCCAGACATCCTTCTGGGTAAGCAGGAAGAGGTCAGTGAAAATGCAGGAGAAGCAGGTTTATCGATGGAGATTTGAAAGATGGGGGTGGGGCAGACAGCGTCTTGCGATGACTCCAGAGTGTCAAAGCCTTCTGTGATGAGGGAAGTACCTTTTGAGGGCAGCGATGCATCTAGCCCTCAGTAGACAGCGGACGGCTCCAGTTGTTTTTCACATAGCATGTGGGGCATGATGAACACTGTGCAGGAGCGTTGTAAATGTGTTTGGCCAATCCTCCCTCTGCTAATCCACAGTGACTTATGCAGACGGGGACAGGGAGCGCCCGGGCCAGCCCTCAGCGGAGATTCACTGGCTCAGATGCAGCTGGACTCTGATTATCGAGGCTTCACCGATTGAGGGAACTGACTCTGAGACACATCCCTGTGTGTGATGAGACACTGCCATCAATAATTAAAGCCACATGTGCCTTGGCACATAAAATGAGCAGGGAATGTTTGCAGTGGTGCAGACAAAGCTGGGGTCACTCCTTGGGAGGATGGCAAGACTTGAGGTATTCAGAGGAAAATGCTCACATTGTGGATCCCTGGGCTCGCCTGATCTGAGTCCCTTACCTTGTCCCCTTGTAAAATGCATAGTATGGGGAGGAACTGTGGGAACTTGGTGCTCACTGACTTCAGGTTTCTCCCGTCTCCTCAGCTCTGGATTGTGCACAAAGCAGCTTTCTGTCTGCACTTGTGTGTTTATCGTGAATAGTGAGCTGTAATTAGGATGCGGGTCCTCTCCATGCTCCTCACTTTCTATCTATCTTCAATCTGGTCCATGACACTTGTCATTACATGTCAGGCTGTAAGGATGTTTGGAGATCACCTGGTACAATCCCTTATCAGATGCTTGCGTCCCCTGCCTATGTTCCCAACAATGGCTCTGCATTCGGCATTGTCTTTATTCTGAAATTATTCAGCCTTTCCAGGAATTCTGAAAGAGCAGAATGAAAATGCACCTACTTGACTATGTGTGCCCAAGTATAAACCAAATAAGACCACCCTCATTATTTATGTAAAGCCTCCTGGTTCTCAAATGCATCAGGAAATAGACACAGCCTTCCTTCCCACCCAGCTGAGTGTCCTAGACTTTGGGCTGAGTCCTACAGAATGACACATCGAGGGACCTGTCCAGATGGGCCACTGGGGAGAAGGGAGAAGGTATGTTCCCTTGGTTGCCTTGGTCAGCCTTGTGACAGTTCTGGGCTGCAGAACAGGTGTTCGTGGCTATAAGGCTGGCTGCCATCTTAGAAATTGTGCTTTTGTTCTTCCCCATAGGGTGGTTGGAGGGCGTCTTGGATTTCTAAAAGGCTGTGCCTAGGTACCCATTCTCTTAATTGAGAAAGCTGAGGCCATTGAGGGGAGGTAACCCGTGTCTCCCTTCCCTCCCTTCTTTCTTCTGTCTTCAGGTGAGGACATCTGCCTTTGTTCACTGTACCTCCACTTTCAAAGGGTCAGCTCCCATCCTGGTCCTCCCACTTCTTTTCTACCCTCCCCCTGAGGTTGGGTCTGTTGGCTCCTTCTGCTCTCTGTAAACCTCTGAGGCTCCCTGACCTGCAGCCCCTCCCCTAGTTCTGCTCCCCTGGAAGCCTTCCACTCTCTGTGTTGTTCTCTTTGCAGAACTGGACCATGTTCCTTTGAGTTTTTCATCCTTGGTAGCATTTGGGTCACTTAGGCTGTGCTGACTTTTCTTTCTTTCATATTTTTTAAAAAAAATATTTATTTTTTAGTTATAGTTGGACACAATACCTTTATTTTATTTATTTATTTTTATGTGGTGCTGAGGATCAAATCCAGGGCTTCGCACGTGCTAGGTGAGTGCTCTGCCGCTGAGCCACAACCCCAGCCCTTGACTTTTCTTCTTTCATCTATTCAATCCATGTTGAGGGATTGTATTGGATCTTCTTCTGGGCTCTGAAAACAATGGGGAACAAGGACCCTCATAGCCAACATAGCTGCTCCACAAGATGGGGACAGTACCCCCTTGCACCCTTGGAGCCCTTCTCAAGGCCTTGTGCATTTACCTTTCAGCTGTCCACTGCTGACGCACCGGCCTTTACCGCCTCTTCCCAGATCCCCATCCCACACCCCCAGCTACTCATAGTGTGATCTCTGCTTTCAAATGACATCCTGTCTTCCACATCACATCCCCACTCCCTTTTCTTCCTTTCTACACCCTATTCATCCTTTAAAACCTGCCTCATTTCCAGCCTCTTGGGATCCTTCCTAGCCTATCCCCACATACCTTTTCCTTCCTTCTTTCTAACCCATGGCTTACAGTCAGTGCCATGTACATTCAGGAGTGACTTTTAACCAAATCCTAGGTCACTCTGCCAGTTCTCAAATATGTGTGTCCTATTTCCCAAATCTGATTTGGTATTTATTCCTAGAAGTAGCCATTATATATCATAATTCTTTATTTTCTGTTTCTACAGAAAATACAGCATGGGATTGGGATTAAAGAAGATGCTAACTAACAGGGTCAGATGATGTTTGAATCCTTGAATGTCCCCTACCGGCCCCTGGGTTTGAGGCTTGATCACCAGGTGGTAGAAGCTCTAAGAGGTGGGGCCTAGCGGAAGGGCATCAGGTCATTGGGGACATGCCCTTGAAGGGGGTTGTGGGACCCTGGTCCCTTCTTTGTTCTCTTTTGCTCCCTGACCGTAAGTGAGGGTTTAACCCCATTATGGGCTTACCATCGATGCTATCCAGCACCCCATCAGAGGTCAAAATTCAGGCAGTGGGTTTTGCCTGATCATGAACTAGATCCTCTCAAACTGTGATTCTGAGTAACTCTTTTCATAAATTGATTATCTAAGGTATTTGCAGTAGTGATTGCAAGCTGACTAACACAGATGGCTCCATGGTCCAGGCTTTCTAGAGATAGAGAAGGAAAGATTGCCTCTCTTAACCAAGCATTGCGCTAGCATTTCATGTTTCTTATCTTATATAATCTTTAACTGACTCTCTGAGGGAGTGCCTATTACCCCCATTTTATAGATAAAGAAACTGAGGCTCAGTGGGCTTCACTGACTTGTTCCAGATCATATAGCCATAAAGATAGAGTTTGACAGATAAACCCAGACCTGCTGACCCCAGCATCTATTCTTTTCCCATTAAATCACATTGCCTAGAATTTCAGAGCCTCTGCACATTCCCTCATACACTTCTTGAACTCGGGGAGGTAGGCTGTTGAGGAATAAAAATGCACGTGTGTGTGTGTGTGTGTGTGTGTGTGTGTGTTATGGAGACTGACTTTTCCTCATTTCCAGGGTAAGGGTGGCTTCTGCATAATGTGTTCAAGATTAACTGATGGTCCTATAGTCTCATGGCTGGGTCATCCTTGGTCTGGCTTTTGGCACTTATATTGCCTGAATTCCCCAACAAACCCATGCCCTTAAGATAAGACAATACCTGGTCCTGGTGTTTAGGTCATATTTTATCTTAAAACAAGTTTATGTTTAAAGATAAACTAAGCTGACAGTAGAGTCCCCGTATGCTTCATTTCTGTTGCCACTTGTTCCCACAGTTTTCTCTGTTATTAAAATCTTGATTAGTGTGTTACATTAGTTATAACTGGCAAACTATTACGGAGACACTCTTGTTAACCAAAGCCCAGAGTTTACTGTAGGGTTGGCTGTCTGTGTTGGTTGGTTTGTAATGGCATGTATCCACAATATTGTACTGCACAGAACAGTCACTGCTCTGGACAGAAATCCCCTGCATTCCACCTTTTCACAAACCACCCATAACTGTTCACCACGATCTTCTGTCTTCATAATTTATGACGTGTTTTCCCATGTGGCATGTAGTTGGAATCATGCAGTAGGTACTCTTTTCAGATTGGCTTCTTTCGTTGAGCAATAATAGGCACTTAAGGGTGTTCCATTTCTTTTCACAACTTTGACGGCCTATGTCTTTTTACTACTGAATGATTCTCCACTGAATAGTGTGCCGTAGCTTGTTATCCCTTCTCCTACCGAGGGATGTGATATTAGTTTCCTACAGCTGCTATAACAAAGGACCCTAGACAGGGCAGGTGTAGGAACTCTGTGAAACTCTGCCAAGAAGGGCCTGGAGATATCCAATTGGTAAAAGACACTAAAGCTAAATGTCATCGTTACCTTCACCTAGATCCAGCCTATGCTTCCCCTGAAGGGGGCTCTACATCTGAAATCAGGGTGTCAACAGAGTCATGCTTCCTCTGAAGCCTCTAGGGAGAATCCTTTCTTGCGTCTTCCTGGTGTGGTCAGCCATCTTTGTGTTCCTTGCCTTGCAGCTGCGTCGCTCTGGTCTTGTCTCCACATGTCTGTCTTCTCAGAAGAACACCAGGCATTTGGGATTAGGGAGCCCAGCCTACTCCAGCCTGACCGCCTCTTGATTTTACTAGTTACACCTGCGGTGACCCTGTTTCCAATTAAGTTGGTATTCTAAGGCACTGAGAATTAAGGCTTCAACATCATTTTTTGAAAAGGACACAACTCAACCCATGACAGACAGCTTGGTTGCCTCCTACTTGGGGCAATTATGAATAAAGCTGCTAAAGACCCACGTACAGGTTTTTGTGTGGACATAAGTTTTCAACTCACTGCATAAATACCTGGATATGTGGATTGCTGGATCCTCTGCTAAGAACATGTGGCTGTACCAAGGCAGCCCCTTTCCATTCCATCTTAGACTGGCCTCCACTGCTCAGCTCCTGTCCTGTGATCTCCTGGCCCTTGTGGGTCCACGCCCCCTTCTTGGTATACTTTCTCAAGTGTGTTGTGTGTGACCACAGAAATCTTTCTTTTTTTTTTCTTTTTCTGCTCTTAACAATTCCAGAAACTGATAGTTATGTAATTATTATTTGATATTCACATAGACTAATAGTGAAGAAACTCTACTTCTAACTTGTCACTGGCCAAAGACCAGTAGTCATGTTCATGACACAACTGGCCCTTTGATTTACTGACCGGTGTGTCCATATCTTCAACACCTTTAAAACACAGCTCATTTGAGTGATTCTCCATGGTGCCAACCTCAAGCCCACAGTAGCCCTTACGTTTTCAGGCACCTGGACCTTGTTCCTCTTTGCTTTGACCTGAAGTCCTGCTGGTGCCTTCTCTTTCCCCAGTGTCATTTGCAGGCTGACTTCCATGCTGAGTCCGTTGTTCTTCAGGAGTCTCTACACTTTGAAGGACATTTGTGCTTTCAACCTTTGGGCCCTCCTTGGTGGTGACTCTTTCATCTCCTTCCCCTAGATCCATCACAGAGCCTCTGCAGCTCATCTGGTAAATCCATCCTGGGGTCTTCCTAGCCCGTCACTCTCATGAGTCTGTCAAAACCCCATCTCTCTTTGTTCCCTCCAATTCTCTTTTGTCCTTCATTTCTTTAATCAGTCAACAAACATCCACAGGGCCCTTATAAGTGCCAGGTCCTAGGGCTAGAGCAGGAAACTGATTTTTCTTTGCACCTGATCAGCTACGCTGCCCCTCACTCTCTTTCTTTGGGGCAACTGTTTGATGCATGCTCCCACCCCAACCTATCAACCCATGAGGCAAGAACTTCCATATAGATAACTAACCCCAGAGATACGAGGCCTGTGGACCTTCTCTTTCCAGCTGGGATCTGTGGTGAGTGAGTGGCTGGTCTCCTCCTCCTCTTTTGGGCCAATTAGTCATGGAACTTGCCTTTTCTGGAAGAGGAACTGCCAAGGCTGGTTATCCAGCTGCGAAGGGGAGCACAGAGCCTGTGTTTGTAATGCAGTATTAATAGTGCATCGGCATGATATAGATTTCTGTCACCTTCTATACTAACAAACATTGCTTAGTGCAGGATAATGATGGGTGTTTATTCCCAGCCACTTAGCTCAGCATAATGGACTTGCAGATGAAATATGGAAAATGGGCTCCTTTGTCTGGGAGGCGTGGGCCTCTCCTGGAATCAGTAGCAGAGGCAACAGCAACAGCTGCCACTGTTGCAAAGTAAGCCCTCCTCGGTTTTTCTCCAGCACAGTTTCCAGGTTGACTTGCCTGTAGGCGAGAAGCGGTCTGGTCACAGGGCTGGTCTGGAGCTTTTTGGGGTGTACAGCCGAGAAAAGAAGTCTGGCATACTGTGAGCTGCCCTTTGCTCCCCACGGTCAATGTAGGAGGCAGCATTGGCTAGATGTGACATGGGAGAGAAATAGGACCCATGTGGAAGTGGTGGACTCTGGCAGGCTCCTCTTTTATTCTGCTGGCTGGACCTTGACAGTCCCCTTCAGGGGAGGCATAGGCTGGATCTAGGTGGAGGTAACGATGACATCTAGCTTTAGTGTCTTTTACCAGTTGGATATCTCTAGGCCCAGCTTTCTTGGCAGAGTTTCACAGTATATAAGTTAGGATTGTCCCCTCTGACTTTTCTTTGATCCTTTTTCTAAGATCCAATTAGGATAAGTAGCAGATTCCTGAGACTCCTATAATGCCAGTTTTGGTAAGCCGAAGGTCTCTGAAGGGAAGGATTACTCTTAACATATTACCAATTTTCTCTGTTTCTGGAAAAATCTGGATGTTGCCAGCAAGGGATATCTTAGGAGCTGAGGGAGGAAGCCTCCAGCCCACAGGCTTGAGCTAAAAAATGCTCACTAGCTTATTTTGAGAGTCTCAGCCCCGAGAGATGGACATCTGCTGGACACGGACTTCTGAATGCCCCAAATGTTGGTACAATCCAAGCATGGCACTTTGACATTGTTTCCCATTCTAGGAAGGAAAAAAAAAAAAACATCAAACAATGCTGTTTCCCCTGAATTATCTGAAAACCCTAAGCGTTCCTGAGATGCACTTTAGTGCTGTAACCAACATGTTCAATGGGACAGGCTCACGTCCATCTCCCCGAGGCCAATGCAACCTGCTTTCCTGTTGATTACCATGACCTCATCTGTTCTGCGCTTCACTGCTATAATCACATACTCAAAGTTAGTAGCTGCATGCAGTCATGCTAATTAAGTAATTAGGTGTAATTATGCTCACTGTAAATACACAGAAATTGGCTAAAAAAAGTACTTGAGGGATAAGCATGTGCTTCATGGTCGAAGGTGAAGAATGATAAGAACCCCCAGCCAGGCTGGAGCAATGTCATCTCGTGGTGGAATGTGAGCCCGACAGAAGCTGTGCCCAGGAGGGGGAAGCGAGAGGGAGATGAAGTAGGTCCTCTGCTTGCTGCCCAGAGCCCTAGAAGCAGAAGAACTCCTCGTCTTCCTGGCATGTTTTGGCCTCGGTCTTATTTTCAAGGAGTGAGAAGATGAACTCTCCTCCTGAGATCCTTTCCAGCTCAAGGTTTCCTGGAGATGCGTTTACTCTTTTCTCCCTCGCTTGGATTCGGGCATCCAGTCTGTGTTGGAGTTTCAAGGGGTGAGAATTCTGAACCAGCCAAGACATATACAGGGGGCAAAGAGGAATCAAAAGATGGTCTTTATTTGCTGGGCTGAAGAAGGTTGGTTAGACTTAAAGCCAGAATGGGTTAAGCCCTTCCCAAGCCTTGAACTTAGGACACACAGACCCGATGCTGGTCTTCTGAGCAGGTGTGCTTCCATCCAGTTGCCACAGAGGTTCGTGGTCGGCCTCCTGTTCTGTGAATCAGAGTTTGGAAGCCCCCAGGAAGACCACCCACAGGGCGTCTCCTGAGTTTTGCTGAATCCTATCCAGAAAAGAACTGTGATGGCAGATGGAGAGCTCTGTCTGTCTTACCCTTCTGGTAATTACTCTTCTCACAGGGAGGAGCCAGGAATAGGGACTGAGGAAAGGACACTGGGGGTGACTTCCCATGTCTCCAAGGAGACTGAAATTCCTACTTTAGGGGCAGAGGTTAAAAAGCAGGAAAAGGGAAAGAGATCCTGCCTTAACTTAAGGACAGCAGGGGGCTCCTGTCACTAGTGGTGGCCCCTGTTAGTATTCTCTTTCCAGAAGTCCTTGTCCAAGAGAAAACAGTCATCATCTCTGTCTCCTGAACATGAGTCATTCTCCCCGTGGGAGGAGGGCAGATGTGCCCAGGAGGCCGGGAGCTTCTCCTTCCCCTTGTACCATATTCCTGATGGCCGATGGCTGAACACCAGAGCTCTGCCCTTCTCTTGGCCAAGAAGCCAAGAGTCCAGATGTCCTTCAGTCTTCTCCTCCTGCTGCCTCTAGTTCAGTGTTTCCCAAACTGTGCATTAAGGAGTGTTAATAGGCATTTCTTCCCTCACTCCCCCAAATATTCCATGGTCAATAAGTTTGGGAAAACTGGATTAAGTACATTTCTGACTGTGAGAATTCTGCGAGCCTTGAGTGCTAAAGCCATCCTGGCTTTCCAGCAGGGACCTTGGATCTACAGCATTTCCCAAATGCCTGACACCACTGAACCTGATTTTGAGGCTCATCCGTTAGCATCTCTGTGGAGGTAGATGTTTGGTGGATCACATCCTGGGCCATCCTGGGGTTCAGGGTTCTGTTGTCACCTCCACAGCAGATGGGGTGGCTCACTCTGATGGCGCCCAGATGGGGCCTGACCCCCTTTGGCACAGGCACTGTCACATGTATTCCTAAGCCTCCTGGAGGGACAGGAAGTGGCTGCATTCCATGGGAACACCCAGGGTTGGGGTGTGGCATTCTTCAGGATTTCTGGCAGAGCATCAAGTGCCCTTTGTTCAAGTGCATCAGGGTCTTTGCATGTTGCTTTCTGCCTAGAAGCTCTTGCAGGTGCTCCTAACACTTCTAAACCCCTAGATCCGGAGATGCTGGTCATAGCCAGATTTTTACTGCATTCCTCATTTCTAGGCGGATTGGAATCTCAGGGAGCTGCTCTTACAGGGGAGTACACACCCAGCACACCCAGGATGCATCTGCCTTCCCAAAGTCATAGTCTCCAAACCATTCTGTGGAAGGTCAATGCATGTCTTTATTTTAAGAGAACGTGGTGCTATTGGCATGGAATGGGCTGGGCCAGGACAGGGTCTAGCAGCTGAGAGTATGAACCAAACGCTTGGTTACAGCAGATCTTTACTACAGAAAATGTGCATAGATCCATTAGTACAGAAAATGACATGAGCATGGGTGGTCCTAGAGACATGTCCCTCCTGCCAGGCCAGCCAGCACATGACTGTGGGCATCTGCCCTCTGTAGATTTGAGGTAAGAAAAGGTAGTCACCATGGCCAGTAGTTTTTTTTTAAATAATTTATTTATTTATTCTAATTAGGTATATATGACAGCAGAATGCATTTTGATTCATTGTACACAATTGCAGCACAACTTTACATTTCTGTGGTTGTCCATGATGTTGCGTCACACCATACATACAGTCATACATGTACGTAGGGTAATGATGTCCATCTCATTCCACCATCTTTCCTGCTCCCAAGCCCCTTCTCCTCCCCTTGGCAGGTAGCTTTTGAGAGCAACTGGTATGAGAATTTGAAAAGACTCTGTTCGACTTGTGTATATTTTACATATTCGATTATTCTTGCTTGACAGTATTTCTACAACTATCATTCCGACTTTTGTAAACATGCTACTGGGGAAGATCAGTTTCATGGTACCCAAAAAAAGTATGATACAAAGCTTAGAGTTATTTCTGAAAAGATAAGAATTCTTCCCTCCAGCGACTTCTTTTCCCACAACCCTAAGCAATAGCATTTTATCACCCAGACCCACAGCCACAAAGATATTCTTAGGAATAGGGACTGTAATATGTTGGTTGTCAGGAAATGATCAATCGATGCAGATGAGCAGAGGGCCCAGGCCAATTTCCTTTTGGGTTAATGAAACTGAAAAGCTGGGGGCTCAACTACAGGGTGGGAGAGAGATCCATGGAGGATTTCTTTGTTTGATTCTTTGTTTTACCATCCCCCTTTGGCAGCCAAATTTATTTTTTTGAAACCAATCTCCCCTGCTCTCCCATACACCTGCCAAGGCGCAGTACAGTGATTTTCCTAGGTGTGTGCCTGTATGTGTTCCTCTATAGTTAGGGCTTCCATGCCCATCTCCTGTGTATCAGAGTCTTGTTTGTATCTGTGCACATCTCATGTGTTGGACACTGATTATATCAGTTGAGATCCTTTTGTCTGAAAGGATTAAATGATTTGGAGAGTTTTTTTTTTTTCCTGTGCTGCAGATTTAACCTAGAACCTTGAGCACGTTAGGCAAACTCTCTGCCTCTGAGCCCTTGTCTGAAAATATCAGACAATCCTGACCCACTGGGCTTAAATAAGAAAAAAAAAAAATTGATAATCACACAAATTAGACACATTGAGGAGCTCATTTTAGGGTATTCCAGAACTCTAGCTCTGCTTTCTTGGGATTGTCTTGCCTCTATTTTTCTTTGTTTTGCTTTGCCACCAGGCTAACTCACCACCTGATTACAAGATGGTTGCAGAAGCTCCAAACATTGCAACCAGATACACAGAACAAGGGCAGCACAGTGTTGTGTCTTTTTGTTGGTTGCCCCCAGCAATCTTTCTCTCTTGTCTTATTGGCTGGAATTACATTATATGTTTGTTCCTAAACCAGACACTCCTAAGGAGAATGGAATTACTATAAGCACTTTTGACTTCCCAAGAGTCTCTCCTGTAACCTCATATGAAACTCATTTTCCCTGGGGCATATGGCTATGAGGAGGGTAGTGAACCCACAGAATCAGGGTTCTGATAGCAAGAAAGGGGAAACAGCTGCTAGAGACGGCAGTGCCTGCCACTCCAGTTCTCCACACACTCACCCAACTTCCTGCCTTACAAATACCATTGCCCTTGTATCTAGGAGTGAGCAGGAGCCTCTTAGGTATAATGGTGGAAGAAAGATGAGAACATGGATCCCATGTAGATTTTACTCCTTGCGTGTCTCCTCTTAGAGCAAGCTGGTGATATGCAGTGGTGGTCATCCCTAGTCTGGTCTGGTGAATTGTGGCATATTTCAGGGCTATGCTCGTGTGCCCAGGTAAAGAAAAATCTGTGCATTTGTTCCTGTTGGATCTGGTTAGCTGGTTGAGTAAGCCAGGCGAGTTCCTGGGGGCAGCTTTGTTATCCTTGGGTATAGTTCCTTGACAGTGGATGAGCATAGGAGTGGATGGGTGAAGACAGGGTCAGAAGGGGATTAGTGAAAAGAAGAGGAAAAATACCCTCTTTTATTGAATACCTACGGAGGGCCAGACTCTGAACTTAAAGTACATTAACAATATGTGCTGAGAGAGTTTAAGAAATTAATAAATTGGTTAATCCTCACAAAAATCACCTGCGGCAGATACTACTGCTTTCCCCATACCATAGGTGAGGAACTGAGGCACCAGGAATGATTCAGGCATGCTGGAGTCTCACAGCTAGGAAATGACCAAACTAGGATGTAACAGAGCTCACCACCCTCTCTTCTTATGTAATCTTTCTCTGTCCCCTTAAATCATCCTGTAATATAAGTGCCATGGTCTCCACTTTGCAGATGAGGAGTTCTCTAGGAACTTGGAAAAGTTGAGGGACTTGCTCAAGGACACTTGCTGGTGAAAGGCAGAGCCAGTTTGCAGACTCAGGTGTTTATAAGAAAATCTCTTCTTGTGACTCCAGCTACCCCCCCTCACTGTTCTCCAACCTGTGCTTCACCTGTGCTCCTACAGGAGACCAAGGAAGATCTCTGGAGATTTCTGACAGACTCTAGCTCAGATGACCCTTCAGGAAATCAGCAGATGGTGGTCCCTCTCCAGCACCTCTGTGTCTCCCGTGGAGCCACCCTCCTCCTCACTCCCAATCCAGGAGGTCAATTAGCATTCCAGAGGTCCAGAAATCAGGTCTCCCAGAAGTAAGGTCCCACTAGAGACAAGCACCGGAGGAGGTGCAGGAGCCACCTGGAAGAAGAACCAAAGTCCTTAGAGCCAGCTTGTCCTCTTTCTTGGCCAAGTCTCCTTTCCTCCTGATCTGGTGGTTACATAGCTTAATGCGTCACCCAGATTATGGCCAGACCCTTCCCAGGAATGGCATTAGCTTCTGTCCCCAGACCAGGAATTGCTGGTGATCCAACACCTCCTGGTGCTCGGTTCTGCTGAGCTGGGCAGCCCTAATGCCACTGGTAATGAAGAAGTGTTGGGACTAAACTCCTAATAGCTCATTGATTGGTTGAATTATGCTCAGTGTAATTCTGAAAATAGATTTTAAATATGTGCTTGGGGATTTGTGGGGATTTGTTACTTAGGAGCTTTAACTCAGTCATGTCTGATTCGACAGATTAACTTCAGTGGCTTGTGCCTGGGCCATGATGTTCACCTGCACAAGACCCCTACCCCAAGCCAGGTGGTGGGGGTGGGTATTGGGGTGTGTAAGGGTCCTCTCCCCTTCACACACATCCCTTGGGAAGGTTAACTTGGCTGAACCAACCACTGTAATCCCCTCAATATTTTAAGGTGGGACAGAGATACCATAGATTCCAAGTTGCTCTCTTCCCTATTCTAAGCTGTCACTTTTCTTAGAGGAGCCACTTGGGGGAAAAAACAAAGGGAAGCCTTCCCAGGAGGCCCAGCTCAGCAGCCTGTGGCATACAGGGGCACCACCTCGTCTGCTGCATCCCTGCATCCCCAGGTCTAAGTGGGAGCTGTATGCACCACTCCTGGTCTGGGGCTGGACTTCAGCCCATGTTTCTCCTCGTTAATTCAGAGATAGAAGAAAAGCTATTGAGAGCCACTCTGTGAGGGGCCATCAGCAGATAATACACAGAGACCTTCCAACACACCTAAAAATGTCCGCCATATCTTTTTCTCTAATCTAGCAGAGACCTAAAATGCAGGGTGCATCGGAAACAAATGAGGGGTGTTGTAAGTGAGCCTCCAGGAGGCAAAAGGGGAGATACAGTGGTACCATATTGCTAAGGGGAAATCAGCCAGCTCTTTTTTTTTTTTTTTCCATATCTTCTACTCTTCTATTTTACCCTCTGTCTGAAAGGCTATCTCACCACTTCCCTGGGGTACTTTATACCCAGCCAGTCATTAGAGAGAACAGTCTTCTCCAGGAAGGGGGGGAAGTAAAAACAAAACCTGGAAGAAAAGGGAAAAAAAAATTACACTCTGCTCTAATAAAGAAATTACTGACGTTCTACATTATGAACTGTATTAATTTTTAATGGCTGAGAAAGGAGTTGATTTATAATGCATCCTTCCCGGCTGCAGAGCCTGTCCCCAGCTAATAAATAAATGACAGGTCTCTTGTATTAAAAGTATCCGTCATTTTACATTGTTGGAATGTGAATGGCGAGAGAGGCATTGAAAGAGAGGCCCCTGGGAGGGGGCGTGCCCTGCTGTGCCCAGCTGGAGAAGGGGCTGCCAGGGAGCATGGCCTCTTTCTGAAACAGGAGCTAAGCTCATTCTTTCCTCTTGGTTTCAGCAAAGTGACCCAAATAGCTCCAGCTCCTGTGGTCCAGGAAAACGTTCCTCAGAAGGTTTCTTCTTAGGAAGAGTTCACAGGGCAAATTTACATTCCTGGTCCTTAAGCAGAATTATCCATTACTTGTCCCCACATATCCGAGCCAGGCACCTTAGGGATCCCTCATGAGCCCCCCCAAGTGTTTACTGCTGGGACTAAGCATTTAGTACTTTGCCCTTTGTCGGTGGTGATCTGGGACTCACAACTTTGGTTTGCCTCTTGATGACTCTTAAGAAAACACATACACAAACAAACGAGAGTTAACATTTGTCTGTGCTTCCAAAGTAATACATGCTCTTTGTAAATAGTTTTGGGGAAATACAGAAAGGTAAAAAGAAGGAAATAAGAATTATACCAAATATCACCCAGAGATGAATGCTATGAGCATTTTGTTGTATTGTCTTCCAGTCTTTTCACCTTACATAGATAGGTATACTTGCAAGCAAATAATACACACAGCCATGCTTACACGAAAACACTCATGAACAATGTGCAAAAATGAGACCATATTCTGACTGTACTTTTATAGTCTGAATTTATCATTTTGTAACAAACATATCATAGGTTTTTATCTCATGTCATTAAAAATGATGCAACTGTTTTATTTTGATTTCATTTTACTTTTGGGACTGGGGGTTGAACCCCGGGGTGCTTTGTGACTGAGCCACAGTCCCAGTCTTTTTGATTTTTTATTTTGAGATGGGATCTTGTTAAGAGGCTGGCCTCCAACTTGGGGTTCTCCTGCCTCATCCTCCCAAGTCACTGGGATTATAGGTGTGCGCCACTGCATGCAGCTTGGGGAAGATACTTTATAGTGATTGCATGTGTATGGCTGGGTGGTATTCACATTAGTGCCATTGCAAAGGTACACCAAGATGCACTCTTTGTCCTCTATTATAATGCCAACTTCAAAGTAAACACAGTGTGGGAGAAGAATGAGTACAAAGGATGATTTTTACACAGAGCTTCTAATTATGGAGCAACCACTATGATGCAGAATTGGTGCAATGAGGCTGAGAGATACACAGAGTGGGCTTGTCCCTGCACCCCAGCTGGGGAGATGGACCCATAAATAGTTCCCGGCGATATAAGCATAATGCAGAGACCTGCGACTGAAGGACCAAGTGTGCTTAGAGAGAGATGGCTTGTTTAAATTAGAAGGGCAGAGGCTTGAATGAGGGAGGGAGTGTTTGCGCTAGAAAGCCGTGGAGAATTTGGACAGGCAGAGTTGGAAAAGGCCCTGTCAGTAGCTGGACAGAGAGGGGGCAAGGCTTTGGACAACAGGGTTGGAGGTCAGGGCTGACCCCAGAAGAACTCCTGGGGCAGAGGGAGTACATGAAATAGTACAGATCCTTGAACAGTAATTATGAATTTCTTCATAGGATTTGCACTTAATTAAGTCAAGTCCCTGTTTACTACAGTTGGGGCTGTTAATGTTTCTCAGAAATAAGTGAGTTGAGAGGTAAAGAAGCCATCAGTATTCTAATAACAAAGGTCAAATGAAGTAGGCCATTCTCTCTGAATTTAGGGACAGTTTCAAGCAGATATGGAAAACCCCTGTTCCAGAAAGGAGAGAGATGAAACCTTCACTGCATATACCTTTCAGCACAAGCAACGGTATTTAGAAAATGAGAGACACTCAGTGATCACTGCCAGCAGGTTCGGCTCCTTCTGATTTATTTATATTGTCTTCCTAGGCTTATAAAAATGGAAGTTTGCCTGGATTTTGAGACTTGCGTTTCTATCCTTCCACTTAGGAATTTATTTCTTGATTTGTCGTGCACAGTTCTAAACATAGATAGACCCCTGAGTTTTGCTTTTGGAAAAAAAAAAAAAAAAAAAAAGAAAGAAAGAAAAAAGCAAGAAACTCTCTGAGCTCGTAAGGAGGAGGAACAGAGACCTCATTCCAGCAAGGAATCCGCTCCCATGTTGCAGGAGAGTGATGCAGGATCCCGGAAGCATGTGTTTTTCAAATATTTGAAGAGCCTGTGTTTTCTGCTATGTTGGAACGTAGCAACCCAAGAGGAAGTCTTTGCTGGGCTTGGTTTTGTAATGATCCCCGCTTGTATTTTTGCCTTCAAATCTTGGACCCAAAATTATTCTAGCAATAAGACTTAGTGAAAAGCAAAATTTTTCCTTTTCTGCTCTTTAATTCTTTCTTAACTTTCTTATGGAATCTAGAAGTGTGTGTGTGTGTGTGTGTGTGTGTGTGTGTGGTGTGTTTTGTTTTAGTTTGAACAAGACCTACAAGACCCATGGAGACTGATGTCTTCATTCTATAGATGAGAAGATTTAGGGCCAAACACATACAGTGACTTTGAGCCACGTAAGTATTTGGAGGAAGGAAAGGGACAAGGCTGATGGCTATTGTCTCATAATGTTTCTCACTTCTTCCGAACCTGTAAGTGGAAATGCAATCTTTTCATTTCCCCCAAAGAAGCTGATTTTGTCTGGGCCATTTAATAAGGAATGTCTGACAAAGGTGAATAGTCTGTCTCAGGTGCTACTGTAATTGCTGCAGAAATTGTTTTTAGTGTCTTTGGGGAATTCTGCAGTTGAACCCAGAAGGCATCCTTATCAAGTACAGTTTGTTCTGATGCTTCTACGAATTTTAAGAACCTCAAAATATCACTGTTTCTCTTTGGAGTGATTCCTTGTTATTTTAGTAAACTTTCAAGGGGCTCAGGCACTCTGGCCCTCTGGGTTCCTGGGAAGGTAGTGTTACTATTTTAATGTTTCCTCTGGCTTTCTGTAGCCCGTCACCGATACAGGAGTCTTCACACATGATCCGAAATGTAATTTGGGCTCAATGGATCTTTTAGTAGAGCATCTGAGTTCCTGATGGTATTAGAAAGAAGAAAACTTAGGGCTAAGCATCTGTTTGAGTCTCATGCAGCTTTCTTGTTGCTGCAGTCAGATTACAAAGGGAATTCATTTCTACTCCTCAACTTTTAAATGACTTCACATGACTTGCAGTTGACAAACAGCACATGGGGACTCCTCTTGCCTTTCATTGTTTCTGCGGAAAATTGGTTGATAGAGCATCGCCGAGTGTGTAGTTTTTCACCCTCAGGCATTTCATCAACCAGCCCTGGCTGATGGCCCACTGCGCGGAGAGCCCTGTGCTAGGAAAGGCACCCTGGTCTCATCCCACACCTGGTTATGCTCTGACCTGAAGGAAGAGGCTGTGAGTGATTTTAAAGTGTCTCATCTATGCAGTTTCAGCTATCGACCGAGGAATTAAGTTGAGGGTTCTCAAAGTGTAGCCCCCAGACCACCAGCAGCGATACCATGTGGGAACTTGTTAGAAGTACAATTTCCTGGAATTCACTCTGACCCCCCAAATCTGAAACTCTGGGTGTGGGTCTCAGGAATTTGACAAGCCCTTGGGTGATCCTGGTTTACATCAAAGTGTGAGAAGCACTGTGGAAGATATTGGTGCTGTTTTTTTTTTTTTAAATATATATCTTTGATTCAGAATAATTGTTGAAATTGAGAGGTGTTCAGTACAATTATTGACAGCATTTTTAAAATATTGAGCATCTGCTAAGTTCTAGATGCTGTAATGTATGCTGGGGTCACAAATAAGTAAAAATTTGGTCTTCCTAATGTGCTTATTTTGATATGAATTTGTAAAAACACCTTTTTTTTTTGTAATGATAATCTAAGCAAATGGCCCAAATCTTCATTCTCACCTCACCTGTGACATCCATGCTGTTTCCGGTTCCCTCCAAATAAGGAATATTGCCAGAGTTTGGAGTTAGAGTATTGTGAGGGTGAGAAATGGGATGTGAGCAAGAGGGAGGGATCAGGAGTGGGGTAAAGATGTCAGTGTTTCCGATTACTTTAGAATAATAAAGGACAGTTGTGTAAAGATTTGCATTTTAGGTGTGTTAATATGCTTCCCTATGTCAAAATTGCTACTTCTGTCAAAATGGCAGCATTGGAATATCCCATCCCATCAGGATTCCATTTTCTGGGGTTTGTGGGTGATGTAGGGGTGGCAGGATAAAGTTGGGCTCTGTGGACTTGAACATTGGAGTCTAGATTTGCTGCTTCTCTCCAAGTCTCTGTGAGCCTCTTCAGGTCTCTCTGAGTGTTAAATGAAGTAACGTATGGAAGGGGCTTGGAACAGCTGCCTACATCTAGGAAGCAATTGCTAACTTCTAGCTATTAGTAGTATCAGTGCAGTTTGCCTTAGTTACAGTGAAGAAGGAATTACAAATGTCAGGAAAATACTTCTGCCCCACCAGATTATCCCAGGGGTATCTGACTATGCAGATTTGCTTTGCCATCATTTGTAAGTCACTTTCCCTTCCATCAAGTAACCTGTCCTGGGAAATGTGTCCCATGTAGAAGCCCCTGCCATGCTCTGTTGCTGTGGTTCAGTGGCTGGTGATTATGCATGCTGCTGGGTATGTGTACCTTCAGTTATGGCTGCTGCACAGCCTTAACCATTAACCCAGTCCCAGCCCGTCACCTCATTGCCAAGGTCAAGGAGTGGATTTCGCTAGAAAATATCAGATTAGTGAGAATTTCATTATGATTTCTAAATGTTCTGAAAATATACAAATACAGCAAATGTCCCTTAATATATTGAATTTAGATATATCTAACCTCTTCCTGTTCAATATGAAATATGCATATTTTGCAAGTCCTTGATAGACTTATGAATAGAGCCACATTTTAATATGTTCCCTGCTAAACTGTTTGATTTTTTTTTTTTTTTAAAGCAAGCCGGAGACTGAGCTTTCTGTTGGTGAATGCTTACTGATGAGCAGTAATTATAGGCAGCAAGAGGCAAGAGGGAGGGCAGGCAGAGGGGACAGCCTAAGTAAAGGTGTGGAAGTGGCTTCTGGGGTGTGAACACAGTTACAGTGACCTGTGGACCATGCTTGTTTGTCCCAAACTGTTGAAGCCAATGTTGGAGAACAGGAATATTTCCCAACAATCGTGGATTAGAAAAGAACAAAAAGAAGAACCTTTTCCAAAAAAGATGATTTTTTTTTCTTTCATGAATAGTATAAGTGTGACTTTTGTTTGATGGCAAGATCTGAACTGCAAATTCTGCAAGCCAGATCCAGGTAACTGCTATTATCCCATGGTGTGCTATCAGGCAAGTGATGTGGGAACATTGAGATGTGTCTGTGTGTAGCACACTTAGACCTGTTGGTTTCCCAGGTTATTCCCTGTATAACAATTCTTTGATATTTTATGTGTGTGAGTGTGGATGTGGGTGTGTAAATCCCACAGCACTGGAGGTAATAGTACACTTTGCTCTTACATTTTTAAGGTCTGTTATTGGACCTGAGGTAGATAAAAATATAATGTGTATTCTTAAAAACATTTCCCCTTCCTCAGTAGTTTTATGACATTGCTCATAGATTTCAAATCTATTAGTAATATATGAATATGTTCAATATTACCTTATTTGTCATTTACAAAAGCAAGTATAGTTTCTGTAATTAACTAATTTTTTTGATACTGAGGACTGAATCCAATGATGCTTGGATTACATTACCACTGAATGACATCCCCAGCCCTTTATATATAATTTTAGTTTGAGGCAGGGTCTCACTAAGTTGATGAGATACCTTGAACTTGCAATCCTCCTGCCTTAGCCTCCCAAGCTGCTGGTATTACAGGCATGCACCATTGTTCTCAGTGCAAATATAGTTTTATTTTTCTCATCCTTGTCTTTTTCACCAGTAGAAACTACTACCAATTGTAAAAAGAACTACCAATTTATTTAACATAAACTGTCCTCATTTTCCCAAGATATTCGTATTGTAAATCAGTATTGAGGTGGTGGTTAGAGCCTTGATAATGGATTGATATAGATTGAGAAAGTTTGGAGGAGATTGAAAGTTCCAGAGCAGAGTCCTGGACTTGGACTGCCGATTAGGAAGAAACAGTTAGAGAAACAAGGGGAATGGGACGTTGGAGAGGACTATGAGGTGTAGTGAGGACATGTACACGGGCCAGATGGTGAAGGTGATCCCCAGATTACCAGAATGAAAAAGGAACTGGTTATGAGGAACAGGCCAGAGACCAGAAGAAATGGACAAAAGGATCACGTAGCCTTTGCCTTCTAGATTTGAAGGAAATTTGGGGCAAGTCCCATGCCTGATCATTTGGAAGATTTCTCCTACTTTCTACATCCTGTATTTTTGTTTGGATAGGTTTGGTGAATCTTAGGACAAAAGAGTCCATGATTATGTTTCGGAGGAAAAGCATCCTATGATGTTTTCTTTCCTGCATGAATCTGAGGAACGGAAGTGCCACATATAGCCCTGTGGATGGGAGTCGCATGTCCTTGTAGAAAAATCTGGAGTTTAGTTCCAACCCCAGCTCCATAACTTAAAAACTGTGATTCTTTAAGTGAGCCATTTAGCTTCTCATCTGCAAAATAGCATCTTGCAGGGTTACCATAAGGTAGAGATTGTAAACCAGTGGCTCTGGGTCATGCGCAGCCCACAGTGGTATACCGATTGGCCTATGTAAAGCATTTTCAGTCTTTGTTTAATTGGTTGCTAATGAGTAAAACTTGGGAATAGTCACATAAAAGCTTTACATTTCTAATTTCTTTTGAAACAGAAGGAACTGGCTACACTGGTTTGCATTGATAAGTAGCAACTGTCAACTAGAACCTAGAGGGAGAGCCCTCCTTGGACAGAGCGGGCTTCCTCCCTTTTGCTGAAGCCCCATTTACTTTTTATTATCTTAAGCCTGACTCCTCCCAATCATTTACATTGCTTTCCTCACCTGGCTTTTATGGTCATTGCAGTTCGTGACTCTCTTTTTTTAAATCAAGTAATACAGAAGATGTAAGCAAAGTACTCCACATGTAGTAATAGCTGCACCAATTGAATGTTAGCTAATGTTATCATTATCATGGCTATCATCAAAATTATCCTCAAATTTTTAACCAAGTGGAGAATTAAAGTTCTTGAATGTGTCACTGAGGTTTTTCCAGACCTCTTCAGCTAGAAGCCTCAATAATAAGTGGATAGTGACCACTCTCTTCCCACTCAACTAACCTCTTCTGTCCCATCAATAGGGCCCTGCAAGGCAGCTAGAAAACAAAACCACAAATCTGTCCTTCTTTATCTGAGAGTTGATATTCCTCTCCTTCAATCTTATTTTCTTTCTTCTCTGGCTCAGGAGTGGGCTGGTCTGTGGAGTCTGGGACATATGAGCCGCTGCTAATGGAAAGGGAATCTTCTAGCAGGGATAGTGATGGGAGGTGATGCCCATGGAAGTGGATCTTGTTATTCCACTTCCTGGTAGTGGTCAAGATAATATTTCAGTAATTGATATGACTTTATGAATAATGGAGCATGGATCAAGGGGATTACAGCATCTGTTTAATATGAGCACTTGCTGGGACTATATTGCCTACTCCTCACTGTAGCTCTGCCACCACCAAGAACCTTGTGGACCGGGAGATGGGGATTGAGCCTGGGAAACAGATGCTCTTGCTGGAGTCATAGTTTTTAAAATGCAAAGCATTTAAAGGTCACCTAGTTCTATGGATTCCAAATATGTCTTCAGACATCTGCTTTGAGATCACCTGGGAGTTTTCAGAACCCACTCTATCCTAGACCTCACCTTAGAGGTACCGTTTTTTTCTGATCTGAGTGTGAGGGCTACCAGCCTCTTATAGGGTTCAAATGTACCAACAAGTTTAACCACTAATAATTTTATCCAGTCCATTGCTTTGCAAATGAGAAATCTAAAGCTCTGAGTGGTTAAAACACTTGTCCCAAGAGATCCAATGACTTGACAGAATTAGAACCAGGTACCCTATCTTCCTGTCCCTTAAATCCTGAGCACCTGCACATGAAACTTCTCCCAGAACCACCTTTCTTCTTCTCTCAGGTTCTGAAAGTGTTTTTATTTCCCCTCTCACTCTCAAGATTCACCCTTTTCCTTCTCCTGCATATGCCCAACTCAAGTTAATTTTAGCATCTTTTTTTCCAGAGGACACTTCCCTTACATGAACATGTTTTGCTTCCCTTGGATCTCTCTTTCTCTAGAAATATACGTCACTAAGTCATCTTCTAGATCATTCCTTGACAAGTCGTCTGTATACAATTCTGAGAAGCTGCTGTCAAAAAGAGACCCTTGCCTGGTAACAAAGGCCTCTGGTGATGCAGCATCAAGGGACATTTTTAAAAACAAGGTCATTGAGGCCTAGAGATCAAGTGGGCAACCTAAGAAACACAGCTGGTTTGTGTGTGGAAGACAGAAGCAGTACTCAGACCTTTGATTTCTCTGCCAAGTCCTTGCCTTGATTCAAACTAGCACATCTGGGATGGCAAAATTTCACAAATCTAGAAACAGCCTGAAGATAGGAGATAAAACAGGTTTTAAAGCACAAGCTCTCTCTTGTTTCTCAGCGAGTCCAAGTTAGGAAATGTTGGGATTGGGGAAAGTATGAGAGGTCTTTCCGTGCCGGTCTCCTCTATGTCGTCCAATTTCAGTTCATTCTCCTAGTGACCTAAAACTTGCTCTTTCCAGAGTGATCCAGGCAATTTTCGGCAAGTTATAATTGTGGGAAAGCCTTTCTACCTTGGCCCAGGAATCAAGCTTTCCGGGACCTACTCCTTTGTTAAGTGTTCTGCCTGGAGCCACTCAGCCAACAGTGCTTTGACCTCAGGCAGACCCCCCCTAGTCCTGCTCTACCAACTACCAGTTGGGTGTCTTGGAGTAGTCACTTCATTTATTTTAGCCTTGCTTCCTTGCTTTTAAAATGGAGAGAACATCCAGACATGGTGGCACACAACTGGAATCTCAGTGACTGGAGAGGCTGAGGCACAAGGATTGCAAGTTTGAAGCAACTTAGAGAGACCCTGTCTCAAAATAGATAGATAGATAGATAGATAGATAGGAGTGGGGATATAGCTTAGTGGTACAGCACCTGTGAGTTTAATCTCCAGTATCAAATAATTAATCAGAATAAAATGGGGATAATAAAATTTCCATGTGGGAAAGTTCTGATGGATCCTTCTCAAGATCTCCTGTGCACGGTGCCTAGAGGGCGTCCCAGTGTGCCCAGCCCACTGCTTCATGCTTGCCTACATTTTGGAGACCCACCTGTCTTCCCTCATTTCCAGTCTTTCCTTTTTATACAAAACTGCTTATATCCTTCAGTTGCTCTTCATGTGGCACGATTTGCACACATAGGCACAAGTGCTTCACGTGTCTCTACCAACCGAGATGAGCCTCAGTTACTTGTCATGCGGGAGGAGGGCAATGTGAAAGTCACCCTGGTACTCTCTAAGTGCCTCTGAGCTGGTGCTGTATTCTGGAATCCACAGTCTGGATACTGTCATGGGATCTCCAGCTGATTGTCTCTCTCGGTATGTGTTCATGAGTTTGAGCTCATGCCTGATTTCCCATAAATTTTAATGCTAAAGCACAGAAATAGTGGCCCATTTTTTTTTTTTTTTACATACAAGAGATACTCATTGCTTCTTCAAGTCCCAGAATGAGCATTGCATATGGCAATGCTACCTGAGTCATCCCTTGTTTCTACCTGAAGCCACGTGCCTGTGGAGGGCTACTGCCCCCAGAGAGAGCCCCTCTGCTGAGGAGCCACCAGCTGTCCGCAATCCCTTTAAAATGTGACCTGTGGTTGTGCATGACCATCCCTATCAATCCTTTTTCTCCGGGCTTCTGGTAGGGCATAGCATTGCACCAGGTGCTGCAGGAGCAAAGCTGCCCCCATTGCTAATCTGAGAAGCACTTTGCCTGGAAAGACACCTGAGATGTGTGAGATATTAATAGCAAATAGAGGTTTGTCCCTGTGCAGTTTAAATCCCTTTCCCCAGTTAGATTTTATGGAGGGGGTGAGAGGTAAGAAGAGAGAATCCTAGAATAATTATGAGAGGTTGTGGGGGAAAAAACTTCAGCATGACTGAAATATGCTTGTTTTCCCCTCCCTAGTGCCTGCTGGATTTGGGAATGAATATTTTCATATTATTTTTTTTAAAATCAGAGGCTATTTTTACAGCTAAAGATGCTGCAAATTAGGTGTATTCTGAAGATGACTGGTTTTCTGAAGAATGGGGTCCCCTGTAAATGAATTTGGAAGGGTTGTATATGTGAACTGCCTTCTAGCAAACTCTGGTGCTCACCAGCATATTAAGGGATGGGAGCTCCTTGTTACAGAAACATGTTATGCTGTGGTTCACCTTGGACCTCACCATATTTACTTGAAGACAGATCTCTTCGGATTTATCATCCCAACTCTGGTAGGTTGCTAATAATGTTCAAGGGTAAAAATCTGAGTTGAAGGGAAATTGAGGCTTCTGGAGATTGAGGTGTGGACTATGTAGTTGTGGTGGGAGATTTCATGGGGGCTAGCCTCATGTCAGGAAGATGGGAGAATTCTCTCTTACCATCTTTCTCTGGTGCTCATTTAGTCTGTGGGATATATAGATGTCAGGCATTCCAGGACTTGGAGAATACCAAAGGGTTGAAATATCTGAAGCCTAAGGTTTGAGGTGAGCTGTTTTATTTATGTAGTTGAAAGATTATTCAGATAAAGGGGATATCACACAGTAAAACCCATTGGCTTTGTGAATAAATATATGAAAATCAGGGAAGATAAACTTTCAATTTCAGGGACAATACTAATTGCCAGACTCATTGATGACTGTTAGGGGGTAATTGCCAAGAAATATCTGTGTCCACAAAGCTTTTGTCTTAGCAAGAGTCGACCTATCTTCCCAAGGCAATCAGAAACCTTGAATGACCTGGGGGGTCAAGCACATAAAATGCCTGATTCTCCTCCAGGGAAATCTGGGAAGTTTATACTTAGACTTCTCAGGTAGCACCAGGGTGTGTCCAGAAAGCCTCAATCAAGGAAGACCAGTGTGAGTCCCTGACAGGGATGGATCCCAGTGATCCAGGAGCCCCAGGTCAATAGAGGAAGAATGATGCAGGTGAACCCTTTGGAGATACACAAATGTAGATTTCCATCTCAGCTCTACCACCATATTTTTGCACACTTAAGCTCTTTGGGCTTCATTTTTTCTCAGCTGTAAGGTAAGATAATAAGTGCAACTTTGCCTGGCATTGAGAGGACTAAAGGATTTTACCTATGGAATACTCCAGTATTCTCTTCTGCTGGCACAGATCCGGAGAACATGAATGATGGTGACAGCCTCATGCACTTGAGCCAGATCTTCACCTAGCCCCACCACTTTGATCCTGCTTATACTCACCCCTGTATTTCAATCCTGAGTCTCACAGAGATTTAAAGTCTGGTCTCCCATACTCACCCCACACCTGCTAAATTCTTCTGAATGTTTTTTTTTTTTTCTTTCCTTTCCTTAGCCCTCTCCAGAGCTTTCATATCTTTCTTGTCCTATGGAAGGAAATAGCATAAGCACTTTTCTTGATACAAATGTGCCTTGCAATCGTACAAGCATGGGACCATATGTTCTTTTTCTAATACCTTGGCACTGTCTTTTGATAATGCTTGGCAGTGTGTTGATATTTTTGGCTAAAGTAGCACAGATCGAGATCCTATCCTTAATGAATACTTTTCAGTGTGTCCTAAGTCCCTTTTTAGGCTGCATGGTTTGAGTTTTCCATTGGTGAAAAGAATCCTCCTTTTCTTGCCCACATAAGAGTTTATCTGCCCTTTTTCCTGGTCATCCCTCTCCAGTTAGCCTAGGGACATGCAAAAAGTCTGTATGTCACGTCTTTCTTTTTCATATTACATTACCTGGATGAGCTTAGGATCATCTGAAAAATCAGAGGTACTCTGTTTAGTCTCTGTTTGCGGTCAAGGACGCCAGGAGGCACAGGGAGCATGGATGTGTCGAGTGGAGAGTGAAGGAGAGTGGGTGACATATAAGGTTTCAGATTAGGCCGGGTGGAGGATGGCACCAATGCTGGGAGACAAGCCAGAGAAGGTAGAGCGTGGTGCCAAGTCACCGTCATGGCAAAGTGCCCCCAGAATGCCAGATAGGTGAAGAAAGATACTCACTGTTCTGTTCCTTTTTTCTTATGGGTGTGTGTCCCTGAATACGGAGATTCTGCTTTTGACTGGGAAAGATTTTCAAGAGACTCGTTGACCAGCTTCCCATCTATGATGATATATCTTCTCAATCAGCATAGAGACTTCCATCTTAAAAATAGTCATGGAGTGGAATTCTAGTGAAAAAAACATCCAAATATATCACAGCAGTTGGTTCCCCATACCTTCGTGCCTATTTACTCCATTGAAGATTTTTCTCGGACTTGACTTTCCCTTAAGGAAAAAGTGTGTATTCCTCCATATGTTATATTGGCTTAGCAATGAGTGATTTCCTGGTTGAAAAATTGTTCCACCGTCCTCTTGATTCTGGTAGGAGTGGAGTTTTGTAGTAGTTGGGTGTGTGACCACTAGAAGCATTCCACCTGGGTTCAAATCTT
Source organism: Marmota marmota marmota (assembly GCF_001458135.2). Classification (NCBI taxonomy): domain Eukaryota; kingdom Metazoa; phylum Chordata; class Mammalia; order Rodentia; family Sciuridae; genus Marmota; species Marmota marmota. Next base: position 6,692,334 of record NW_026000196.1, read on the forward strand.
AACTCTGACTCTCAGAAACTATAACATTGGGCAAGTTATTTAACCTCTCTCTGTGCGATTAACATTAACCTAATATGTGCCCGTTAAAAGGAGTAGCCCATAGGCTACTTGCTTCATGGGAGTAGGTGGTTTAAAGGAACTACATCTGTAAGGTGCACAGAACCGTACCCAGTATACAGTAAGCCCTTAGTACATGCCACTTAAGATGTTCCCAGTAGTGCTCCACAGCATGCTGGCATGCAGTTCACCTTTGGGGCTTTGTCTGCATAAATGCGTATGGACATTTTAATCAATAGGTCTACAGGTTCACTGCATTGCTTCAAAGCTTAGAGGTGGCTGCTTCTACACCTCCCAATTTATCTCCATCTAATTGTCGATCAGATCCACAACATTCTATGTGTGCCCCACTCTATCTGCTTCGAAAGATGAGTGAGTGGTTAGCATTTGATTATCTCAGTGAGGAATTAGTCAAATAATTCAGTGATTTTTATCTTCCTCTCCCCTGTTTCCACCCTAAGCTTACCTTTGGCTCTGTGATTATTGGGTGGAACCAAGGATTCCTGTGCTGGCATGCTGCCTTTGATAGATTTAAAGTCTTTTTCTCTCTGGCCTTGGTAGGTTCTGCAAAATGCCACTTGAGTGTGTAGGGCTCACCAAATGTCTGATTTCTACTCGCTTGCCAAGCTCCCCAGGCTTCCTTCCTCTCTGGCACAGGGAATGTGCTTTTTTTGTTTTTGTTTTTTTTAATATACCCTAGTTGTTGTGGCAGACTGAGGTTCCCCTAGTTAACCATGCTTGTTTTCATTTTCTATTTGGTTTTTAAGGACCTAGATAGTAGGAATCATAAGAATATTATTTTTCTAGTTTCCCTTTTAATATATAAATATACATATATGTAGGTACTCTGTTTTTTTTTTTTTGTTCAAAACTATTTCCTTTTATATCCAGAGGAGGTTAACAGTGAAATTGTATGCTTGTTTGTTTATTGCTTTGCTTTTCCACTCCAGGATAAAAAATCTGTACTAATGATAAAAGCAAGGATCCCAGATACTCTCTGAGTGGCAGTTCCTATTTTGGTATTAGATGGGGAGATTGATTGGAGTAAGGCTCTCCTATTTTCTCGGTCATTCCTGGCAACCTCAATCAAAAGGATGAGAGTTAGGCATAAATGCTATCATAGAGTCACTGTTTCCTTGAGGGCAGGGTCAGTTTGCTGCTGGAAGTGTTTTTTGAAGGAGATCTTCCATTATCCATCCTTGGCTGAATTGGCATCTGTCTTTGGAGATTTTAATGTGGTACAGTTACCTCTGTGATCCCGAATGCTTGATAGCTTGAGGAGTGGAGAAAACTCAAAAAAGTCAAATTCCTAGATTTTTCACTTTAAAAGGAACACTTACCCTTCCTACATAGGAATTCTGTCTACACTGTATTTGGCCAGATTATCAACTTTCTCCATTATATTTCCAATGGTGAGGAGTTCACAACCTCCCAGGGGTGATTATTATATCAATGCATAAATGTTTACACTTTTCCTTTATTTTAAAATCAAATATCATTTTCACTTAACAATTGATACATATGTATATGGACTAAAAGATTTAATATTGTTAAGATAGTGATACTCCCAAAATTGATCTACAGATTCAACATAATCTTTATGAAAATCCAGATTGCCTTTTTTTTTTTTTACAGAAATTGACATGCCAATCCTAAAATTTTTATGGATGTAAGGGACTCAAAATAGTCTTACAATTTTGAAAAAATAGAAAAGAGTTGGAGGATTTAACTCCTCATTGTCAAAAGTGGCCAAACCTATGATAATCAAAATTATCTTTTCCTTAAAGATAGACATATGGGCTAATGGAATAGAACTGAAAGTCCGGAAATAAGCAAATACATTTGTGGTAATTATTTCCAACAAGGTTCAGATAATTCAACAGGAATGGGATATTCTTTTCAATAAATGGTGCTGAGATAACCAGATATTCACATGCAAAAGAAGGAAGGAAGTTGTGTCACTTATGACACACTATGCACAAAAAGGAACTCAAAACTGATTCAAGACCTAAATGTCAGAATTCAGATTCAGGAAAAGCTTAGGCACAAATCTCTGTAGACTTGTGTTAGACAATGGTTTTTTTAGCTATTACTCAAAAAACATGAACAAATAGAGAAAAAAATGTCTACATTGGACTTCATCAAAATGGGAAGCTTTTGTTGATTCAAAGAAAGCATCAAGTAAATGAAAGAATAATCCACAGGATGAGAGAAAATATTTGCAAATCATATCTGTTGAGCAAATAGTATCCAGGATGTATAAAGAAACACTTCCAACTTAATGAAGAGATAAATAACCCAATAGAAAAAAATCGGATAATGACTTGAATGGACATTTCTCCAAAGAAGGTATACAAATGGACAATAAGCACATGAAAAGAAGATCAACATAATTTTTCACTAGAGTAATTAAAATTCACATTGAGCTGTCACTTCATAGCCACTAGGATGGCTATAATCAAAATTCATATTGAGCTGTCTGTCACTTCATACCCACTAGGATGGCTATAATCAAAAATATTGGTGAGGATGTAAAGAAATTGGAACCTTTGCTTATTACTGTTGAAAATGTAAAATGGTACAGTTGTTTGGAAAACAGTGTGACATTTCTTCAAAAAATTAACATAGAGTTACCATATGATATATTAGTTCTACTTCTGGGTGATATTCAAGCAAATTGAAAACGTGATTATGTTTATTCACTTGTACATGAATATTCACAGAAGAATTATTCATAATAGCTCAGAAGTAGAAACAATGCAAATATCCATCAACTGAAAAATGGTATATCCATACACTGGAATATTATTGGACCATAAAAAAAGAATGCAGTAGTGGTACATGCTATAACATGAGGTGCCTTGAAAACTGTGTTAACAGAAAGAAGCCAGATATAAAAAGCCATTGGATTTAAGGATTCTTGTTTATATGATTTGTCCAGAATAGGCAAATGCATAATGCCAGAAAGCAGAATAGTGGTTACCAAGAGTTGAAGGGAAAGGAGGGTAAGCAATGACTATCAGTGGGTGTGATTTATTTGTGTCCATGCATGTGTGTGTGTGTGTGTGTGTATGTTTATGTGTGTATAGGTGTATGTGTATGCGTGTGTGTGTGTGTGTGTGTGTGTGTTGAAAATGTCCAGGCTTTACATAGAGGTCATAGTTGTACAGCTTTGTGAATATATTAAAACTCATTTAATTGTACAGCTTGGTAGGGTGGACTTTATGATATGTGAATTATGCCTCAATACAAAAAGTTCAAAAAGGATGGGCACTGCGCCAAACCTAAAGAGATGCCCATTCCTGACCTTGAGTGAGTCCCTTGTTTGGGGAGTGAGTCTCAGGGGAGGGGCCTGGGGCCAGCTTGAGAGCAATGAGGATCTGGGTACTCAGGGTAGTGGCTATTTACCGACTGCAATGGACAAATCTCAACATTTTGCCAATGAATGTGAACATGTCTGCTGACTGTTAGCCCTGACCTGTGTCTGAATCCTGTGACTACCACTCACTGCTCCTAGATTACCCCACTGAGAAAAATTGAAAGCATACATACCCCACACATCACCACTGTAACACCAACGCCTAGCTCTGCTCTCTCAGGATGCATGAAGAATACTTAACTCAATAAAAGGACAAATAACTTAATAGAAAAAAATGACCCAAGTCTGTGGGTCAGGTGTTTATTCAATCAGCATTTTATTCAGTATTTCTGGGCAGGGTCTCACAGAAGGTGGTATAAATGCATCTAGGTTTATGGAAACATAATGAAATATGAAGTATTTTTATTCTCATTTTGTGATAAAGGCCATTTGTTTTCTCCAGCAAGCCTCTGTTATCTGTTCCTATGCCATGGTTTTCTTTTAAGTTCAGAGTTCCAGAGCTATCCCAGGTGTCAGAGGTGTGCTCTTGGAAGTGAACTTCCCAACCTGGCAGCATCCTGAGTCCCTCCTCGTGCCCCGATTCACAGCAGCTTGTGTGATGAGGCTGGCTGTATCCCTCCCAGATAAATGCCTATGTGACCCAAAGCATGAAAAATGGAATTTACATGAAGAAAGAAAAGAGATCTCCATGTTTTTTGTTCTATGATATACTATCAGTAAAGGAGATGAGAATATAAAGAAATGCAGAGGAAAATAAAATAAAATAAAATAATAAAAATTAATGGCAAGATAATAAAAAAAAAACAGAGTGTCTGCTGTTTATGGAAATCTGAAGATCTGACTGTGGACATTGCCAGTGGCCAAGGCACAGAGCTGAGCATCATAGGTCACAGGTCACTGTTCAGCAAAAGAATATCTTTTCCAAATGTTATGGCCTAAACGAATCTTCTCCCAGAGCACCTCACAGGATGGAGTGTGAGGATACCGTATCACGCTCACCAGCATCTTAACATCAGATCCAAGAGAACACCTTTAGGGGTGTTTGTTAGAATATCCTTCTATGCAAGTCAGTGGCTTCATGCCCAAACCTACTTCATGGGAGCTTTGCCATATCCTGAGGAGACCCAGGCACTGCCTGGAAATGGAGAGACTTGGGGAACCCCATTGTGGAGGGTGGATGGAATTGCCTTCCTCCATTATAACACATCACATCTGCGGCCGGACCGGTCAGCTTTTGCAGCCAGCAAAGTTCCCCCTCCTCCACCAACAGGGCTTTTCTTCCCAGGCCTATTGGAACCTGATTATGTGAGGCAGTAAATCATTGAAGTCCAGAACAAATCTCATTTGACATTTTTATCTTGACTCTTCTGGGGGCCTTTAATTAGCATGATTGCAGTGTAGGCGATTGCTTCGATGGAATCTGTATTGCTCTTGGTTGGCGAAATGACTATTGAAGTTTCTCTAGTTACTGTTTCTGGTCATTTAGGAAAGACTCTGATTAAAAGTAATTAAACCCCTTAATGTGGCATAATAAGAGGTCATGGGTAATGAGTTTACATGGATTAAAAAATGCATCAGAATATGAATTCATACAGTTCCGAAAAACTTATGCTTAACAGCCTAATACAGTTTGCCCCCATGGTGTCTGCAGCCACAAGACACAGAGCCATGCCCCACAGAGCTGTTGTGTAGAAATCTGCAGCTGGTGTGACCACCTGCACCCCATACGTGTGACCCCTGCCCACATGTCACGTTGCTCATAGCCATGTTTCACCTAGCCATAGCAGGTAGCTATGAGATTCTCAGCTGTCGTTAATGGTTTTGGGGCCTTAAGGAGCATCAGAATATGTTATGGTGGAGGACACATCAGTAGTTAGCATCAGTGGTCCTGAATCTCCCCGTCCCTGAAGTACAAGTTGCAATGCGAATCCCCTACTGATACAGAGCATAGTGCAGCAGTAGTTCTCAGCTGGGATGATTCTGCCCCTAGGGGAATGTCTGAAGACATTTTTGTTGTCCCATTGGGGTGGAGGGTGCTATTGGAATTCAGGGAATAGGGACCAGAGATACTGCTAAACATCCTCAGTGCACCAAACAGCTCCCCACATCCCAAAATGATCCAGTCCAAAATGTCAGTAGTGTACAAGTTGAGGAATTCCACACTGAATTTCAGAGGCAACTCCTATATTACCTTGTTTAAAACTTGTCTTTGTGAGGGAGAAGTTTTATTTCAATTTAGAGATTGAAAAGCTTAGAGACAAAGCTTAGAGACATAGTGACCTTCCTTGTCCCATGGGGTCAGATCATCCGATTGATTGTCTGGTTCTCATTCTCCCATTACTTATATACTTGGCATGACATGATTGGGATCTCTACAGTTCTCCAGAAAGGGTATAAGTTTTATCTAAATGCCTATGGTATATCTCTGGAGAAATCATGACCCAAGACTCCTTAGATAGGAAAGTTACCCATCTCCCCGCTACGGATCAAGGAACACGTATCCATTAAAAGGGCTGTAAGATGGTAAGGCTTGATCACACTTGATAGTTGAGGAATAAGGTTGTTACAATGGGTGAAAACAGGTCACAATCTCATACCAGTTTTCACATTCAAATTCCTTAGGGTCCTGGTAATTAAACAATATGTGAAGTGACATGGTCTGTTGCGACAGTAGGGAGGAACAAGTTTTTGAAATGAGGTAACATAATCTGACAAAAAGCATTCATATCAAAAATTCATGTACCCCCAAACATCTCTGGGTCCTGTTTGTGCATATATTTGCAAGCGAATACCTTCCAAGACCGGTCACTTTAGTGGAATACCAAACCAGAGGAGGGTTACCCATTCACACCATCATTGCCCAGGAAGTTTGAAGGATTTATAGACTTAGATTCTGTAAAAAAGAGTTCAAAGTCAGAGTTTTATTGGCATTTTACCACCTGTCTCTTTACTTAGGTCATGTATGGTTGTGGTTGTACATTGTCTATAGGAACTAGAATGTAATTTATGCTGATTATGGCCAATCACTGCATGGTGCATCTCATATGCATGTCTGTAACCCCTCTGGCCTCCCAAGGAAGTATAATTATCCCCATTATACAGCTGGAAAGACTGAGCTCAGGGGGGTGCACTTTGTGTGTGATTCACATCTGGTTGGTGGTGGGAATGGAAGTAAAGTTTAGAATTTGCTCATTCCCCTCTACCATGTTACCACATTAATCACAGAAATTATACCCTCTGCTTTTCCATTAAGAAAGATTCTTTCATCCCCATTCACAGAAGGGAACACTGGATCATTAAGGCAGAGAATATGTTGTCTTCTTCCAAGAGCAGCAAGTGTGCTTAGGGGGATAATAAAGGCAAGAGAATCCCTCAAAACTTGATCCACATACAAAAAAGTTTCTAAAATAAATTGACCTAACATTAGTCTCAGTTCTTGCATGGGTTTTGTCATATCTAAAGTGGCTCTACTCTGAGCAGAGTAACTCCAGTGCTCAGATCTGGGAGTCACTCTGTGCTTCTGTGCCTGGCTTGAAAAGCATCATTTAGCAGCAAGTGCCTTGCCTCAGGTCTAATGAAATAAAGTCAAGGGCGTATGGTTCCTAATTCCTAATCCAAGAGCTGGCACACTTCTTTAAGGGTTGCAGGCATGTTTTCTTGGCTTTGTGCTGAACATACCACCTGCTTCTTTTTGGTTGCCGGCCCCCTCCCTTCCCCAGTAGCTAATGATCCTATCATCAGTAAAGCCTTGGAGAGGCCCAGACCCTACCTCCTCTTCCACTTTCCACATTTAATCATACATCAAATTTCTGGTTGACATAGACTCTACCTTTGCGTTTCTCTGGCAACTGTCCTCAGGGCCCCATTTTACCTCTTACCCAGCCTGGTACGATTGCCCTTTAATCCAGGTATCCACAGCTATGGCCTGCAGGTCCGATTCAGCTTTCTGCTTGGTTTTGTACAGATCTTAAGCTAAGAATGGTATTTACATTTTTAAATGGTTGGAAAAATTCAAAAGAAGAATCATCTTTCGTAACATGTGAAAATTATATGAAATTCAAATTTCGGTGTCCATAAATAAATTGGAACCCAGCCATGCTCATTCATTGCACATTGTCGGTGGCTGCGTTCACACTGCAGTGGCAGATTCGAGTAGTTGCAACAGAGACCGTATGGCCCACAAAGCCTAAAAATATTTACGATCTGGCTATTGTCAGAAAAAGCTTGCTGGCCCCTACGCTAACCAGAGCAGCCACCGTGATCTTTCCTCTTCTTTTCTTCCACTCTGATCTTCTCTCTTGCTGACTTTCAGAGCCTTCACCTCTTGCCTACATGAGGTTCTTCATGATCTGTCAGTTAAAGGTCTCCTTTTATTAGTGGGAATTCCTTGCACTTCCCCAGATGTATCTTGTACCCATGGCGCATGTGGTTCTTTCTGCTGGGAGTAAGTTTCCTTCCTTTCTTTTTATAAGGAAATCCCATCTCTCCTTTGAGGCTCATAGCAATGGCATCCTTCTCCAGTAAGACTGAGTCTCCCACTGTCTCCCACCCCTAGCAATGCCCAGCACTCTGCCTGGACTGTTCCAGCCTGGGTCAGAGGGTTCTAACCGAGGGTTAGGTCCCTAGGAGATTAGTCTAGGGACTAATCTAGATTGGTTAGAGCAATCTGGTGTGTCTCTCTGGACTTTCTGGGACAATCTGTAATTCCTATAAATTTAAATTACTTTTGTTCTCTCAGGCCTATATGACATTGTTTTAAAAATGGGCAACACGTTTTAAAATTTGGAAATTGATGTTAACATGAATTAGCAAGGCCATTGTCATTGGTTGAAGAATACATTATTTAACCTAAATCTGTTATCTAGTTGTATCCACCCGAGCCTGTATCCATTGATACATCATCTGTCTTCATTTGTCTATCCACTCACCTGTTTAGCTACCAGTCCCTGCTCCTGAATGTTCTCCACATTGTAGTTTCAATACTGTCACTTGATTCGTGATGTTCCACTTTTATGAGATTGCTCACAGGTAGTCTCCAACACTGTTCCTCATCTCTCCCACTAAGCTGGCTTCCATTTCTCCTTTACTCCTCCTCTACTTTTCAGGAAAAACAAAAATTCCTGTTTTGGCCTGCTAGCAATGCCATAACAAAGTATCAGAAACTGGATATCTTAAAACAAATGAAAATTAGCATCTGATAGTTCTCAAGGCCAGAAATGCAAGCTCAACTTGTCGGATGGGCCTCATTCCCTCCGAAGGCTCCAGGGAAGGGTTTGTTCTCTAGCTTCTGGTAGTTTGCTGGCCGTCTTGGATACCCCTTGGCTTACAGGTACAATATCCAGATGTCTGCCTTCATGTTCACATGACATTCTCTGTGTGTGTGTGTGTGTGTGTGTGTGTGTGTGTGTTGCCTTTCTTGATAAGGACAATCAAAATTGCCTTTCTTGATAAGGACAATCACATTGGATTAGAACCTACCTTAATGACTTAATTTTGACTTGGTCATCTGTGTAGAACCTATTGAAAATAAGGTCTTGTTCCAGGGTACTGGGGTCATGGTCTGGGTGATACAGTCCCACCCACAACAATCTCCCATTTTCTCTGCTCTGTTCACGTGCTTCCACCATTTGGAATCCTTCCTAAGCATTTCTGCCTGGTGACAACCTTTCCCACCTCCTTTTTCCCTCCTACCTGTGATCATGCAGTTGCTCCCCAAATAAATTCTCCCAGCTATGGGTGGGTACTACCCTCTTGACAGTCACTAGTATATTTTCCATATTGTAGTTATTGTATTAGGACCTCAGTTGACCGTAAACGTCCCATTTTACCCTGCCCCCAGCTCTTATAGGTTGATATTCAAGTATTGGCAAAATTTTCATTAGGTAAGCTCAGAAAGCCAAAGCCCTCACATTCTTGGCGCTGGATTTTAAGATCCTCTTGGCAGTAATTGTTCTTACTCATCTCATTATTCCTTCTCCCTTTCTCCAGCTCTGCACAGAGTGTCCGTGAGCATATAACATGTGTTTCTCATGTGGAGAAGGGGAGCGTAATGACAGCAGGGTGTGGAGTCTGCAGTTGCTGGTGTCCACAGCAGCACCCATCACTGGAAAGTCCTGATGCTCAGTGGCCTGCGCCACATGGGTCACACAGGTCCTATGCAGGCAGACAGATATAATCTGCCACTTTCAATTTCCATCTTTAGGGGAGATCATGACACTTTCACTGCTCAAACTGAGTATTTTTATGTCTGTGTATATAAATCTGTTTTCATTAAACTAAAAATGGCCTAAAGAAAGGCTCTGTACATATGTTTGGACAGAGATGTGGTGGAACTCTCTTTTCTGTGATCTTCTTTTCATCTTCCCCTTCATCATCATTTTCAATAACTTCATTATTATCTCTAATTATGGGAATTCAGAGCTGGAAAATCATCTTATAGGGTTATATTACTTAATGTTTAGAGCTATACATTTAGAATGTGCCAGCAGTCTGATTCTATTAGCCCATGCCCTACTTTAAGATAATCTGCTTAAAATTGATACCAGCTAGGGATTTGGACTTTATTGATTATATTTCCTGCCTTGGCCTCTTGCTTATCACATCCTGAACAATACAGCTGAGGCTTCAAGAAAAGTTGGGCACCTGGGTACCACATGAGGTTATGAAGACTTTCCTTCTGGGTGCCACATAGTCAAGTTGGGGATAGGAGGTGTGGATGTTAAGATGATATTTTTTTTCCATACCTCACAGAGTTATTTTGAAGCTGACATAATAATTATTTGTAATCCATTGTAAGTAGAAACACTTTGCAAATGCCAAAATACTATAATAGAATTTGAAAATAATGTGGCACATTGTTACACAGATCTCACGTGCACACACACACACACACACACAAATCAGATCACAGGGTTCTGAAAACCAAGTCTATTCTCTCAAATTCTTCTCTATCATATGGGAAATAGAGAGAAATAGAAATTGCTTCCTGCCCAGGGCATCATATACAAAAGGGATTAAGAATGCAGGAGCTGAAGGAGGAAGTCTGGATTCACCTCCCGGCTCTGCATTTTATGAACAGTGCAACTTAGCCTCACTCACTGAGTACCCCTGTCCCTTTGCTTCCCCATCCACAAACTAGGGACCAAAAACATTCCCACCTCATGGAAATGCCAAGGAAATTTGATGTGGAAGTCCATGCACAACATTTAGCTCATTCCCTGAGTAAGTGTGCATGCTAATAGATACTGGTGGTTAGGTTTTGTTTAATTTTTTTTAAATAATCTTATTGAGAAATGAGAAATAAGTATATGAAAGGTTTCATGGTAATTAATTTAAAATAGTTCCAGATGATAGGAGAAAAAATATGACACAGAAACTCACAATTAACTGCCAAGAGACATAAAGAGAGTGAATTTGAGCTGGTGATTCAAGGATGGAATGGGAATTGGATGAGAACAATAGGTCAGAAGATAAACAACTAGCACAGTGAAATACTAAGGAGGTTAAGACAGGAGCTGAAAAGGGTAAGGTGGGGTTGGTCTGGAGTTTAACTGAACCAGAGGGTGTTAATAGGGGAGGAGTGGATGAGAAGGCCAGGATGGTTGGCTGGAGACAGGGTGTGGCAAGAGGAGGAAGGAAGCCTAAGGCTTTGGGGGCATTGTGCAGGAGAACTTTCAAGACCCTGGTGGCTTCTGATCAGGATGGTAGATTGGTGAATGTGAGGTTTTCATGATATAATTTGATAATGATGTGCCATATAGATTAACCTAAGGACTGGATTCAGGGGAACATGTTAAGAAACCCTAAAACAGTGGTCCTTAACAGGAGTGGGTGGTGAGAAAGCACAAGCCAACACTTGCTAAAATGAGTTTCAGATGTTCATTTATTTTAAATTGTTGAGTACCTGTGAGATAAGTGATGCTATCATCATTTCACAGAAGGAGAAACTGAAGACCAGAGAAGTAACTTTTTAAGGCTTTAAGGTCACACAGAACTGATACACAGTAGAACAGGGAGCTGAAAGCCAGGCCATTCTCTGTGCAGATCTTCCCGCCATGCTTTGCTGAACTGGGGATCTAAATAAGAGGAAGAGTGTGTGAGATACTGCAAAACAAGTGTTTGAAATGTTATATAGAGAATTAGGAAGGCACTGGCAAGAAATGAGGATGACTCCAAGAGTTTTTACCTTAAAAATTATAAGCATGGTAAGAACTGTCCTTTCAGAAAGCGAGAGAGGGGGGTTTGGGAAGAGGATGACAGAAGCATTGTGTCTGTGGTTATGATGTGCAATAACGGAAAATTCTGAGAAATCAGTTGGAATCGTGAGAATTTGGAGGCAATTCTGTAGCTGGAGATGAAGGATTAGAAGTCACCCCAATGGAGATAGACATTAATAATGGCATGTTCTGGGCAATGGAGAGAGAACAGCTGGACAGAGCAGCACTTGCCACACTTTAATGTACACAGGAGCCATGTGAGGATTCTCTTAAGGTGCATATCCTGATTCAGTAGGTTTGCGGTGGAGCTTGAGATTCTTCATTTTTTTGCCAGCTGCCAGTGATGCTGCTGCCATCAGTCCCAGAATTACTCTTTGAGTATTCAGCAGAGAGAGGACTGATTCTTGAAAAACCACCATAGATGAGGAGTAGCCAATAGAAAGAAGAGCAGCAGAAAAGTAGCAAGATGACCAGAGTGGCACACTCTTATAAGTGTCATGGGGATGTGGGGGGGGGGGTCAAGATGCCACATTCTGTGGAATGATCAAGTTGAAGAGTATCAAAGAAAATCTGGTCAAAGGGTAACCACTGATGATATTCAAGAGGTCAGTTTTTGTGGTGGGAATAGAATTTGGATTGAGGGAAGATAGGCATAAATTATCTGGGACACTGGAGGTTAGGGTTGGAGGTAAATCATGGAAAATGTTGGTACCTAAAGGAACTGAAGAAATGGGATGAAACTGAATGGTATGGTAAAGTGGAAGTGTTCTATCCTTTATTTTAGGAGAGGCTAGTAGTATGGGCACACAAAAGACAGAGGAGTCCTATATAGATTTCTGTACAAAGGGGAATAGAATAGGAGAGATGGAAAATTCTGGGGAAACAGGAAATAATTGAAGAAGAATGTTGGAGATTGGATTGAAAGGCACCAGTTAAAAGGTTAGCTTTGTAACCAAGGAAAATACATTTTTTCTCTAATACAAAAAGAAAGAAAAATAACCGAGTTGTGGTCAAGATGGTATAGTAAGTTCATACTATAGTGCACCTACTTAACTTCAAATATACAGCAATAAAAGAAAATACAAGAAAACATAGCCAGGCCCATATACAAGATAAATAACCTTGTGGGCCAGAAATGGTACAGAAATAAAAGGCGAAGAACAGACTTACATTTGTTCTCATGCTGGGCATGAGGTCTCATGCTGGTCTAGAGGCAAACATTTAGGACAGGGATTTAGCCCTGGAGGATCTGCAAATTTATATGTGCTCCAAGTTGTCAGAAAATCAGAGTTACACTCACTGACTGCAGTCATGGGTGGGGACAGACTTGAACAGTAAAGAAAAGAATCTGAAAAAACAAACTCATAAAAAAAAAATCATTGCTAACCCCTCTTTGGAAATAGTTAATAGGAATCTGTGAGGCTTAGGAAGAATAAGGGAGGGGATAAAGATGCTATATACTAGGGCCTCCAAGCCAGCATTATAGGATTTGGTTCAGAATTGAAGTTCTAAGAGGTTAGGTAAAGGCAACAACAAACAATAACAACATAAACAACCTACTAAAACAGTATGTGGGAGCAGAAAAGGAAAATTAACAACAACAACAACTTCCCATTCTCAATTAATTACAACCCCAAATTATGAAATGTGTAAAAAATTTTATAAGAATACTTGTTATCACGAATTTTATTCAACAATATTCTGGTGATTCCAGCCAATGTAATAAAACAAGAAAAGACATAAAAGAATTGAAAAGACAGAGATGATGGTCCTTAAGTTAAAGATATGATCACTCTCCATAGAACATCAAAGTATATTTATAAAGCAACCATTAGAACTAATTATGGAATTCAGTAATATAGCCAAAACAAGATCACTAGAAAACTGAGCTCAAATCACATTTGGAATGGCATTATTTATATTATAGTAGCAAAATGAGTAACATTTATGATAGCAAAAATGAAATAAAACCAGAAATATGAGTTAAAAAAGTAAAATCTAAAAAAGGACATGCAAGATCCTATGGAAAAATGCAATATATTATTGAGCTTAAAAGAACTGAGTAAAAGAAGCATATATATACTATTCATAGACAATAAGAACCACTATAATAAAGATGTTGATTCTTCCTCAAATCTGTAAACTGAATACAATTCTAATAAAGTTCTCAGCAGGGATTTTGAAGGCTCATGCTTAATAAATTTATGCTATAATTTCTATGCAAGGATGAAAAAACAAGAATAGTCAAGGTACTTTTAAAAAAGATAAAGAGTGGGTCAGGTACTGTAGTTCATGCCTGTAATCCCAGTGGCTAGGGAGGCTGAGGCAGGAGGATGGGGAATTCAAAGCCAGCCTCAGCAAAAGTGAATCACTAAGCAACTCAGACCTTGTCTCTAAATACAAAATAGGGCTGAGGATGTGGCTCAAGTGTGGTCAAGTGCCCCTGAGTTCAATCCCCTGTAACCCCCACCGAAAAAGATAAAGACTGAAGAAACTTGACTAGTAGACAATAAAACTTACAAGTTTTACAGCAAATAAGCCAGGAAACAAATGGGCCAAGATATAATGATTTTCTTTTTTAGTACTCAGAAAACGTGTGTGTATATATAGAGAGACAGACAGACGGATGTGTGGGTATCTGTATATTTTTGTATATGTCATTGCAAATTAGTATGAAAGGGGGAAGCTATTCAATAAAACCACCTAAGGGGGGGAAAAGTGATATTGTTACTCCAAGTAAGTCACAAAATAAATTATAAAATCTGGATGAAATTTAAAAGTAGAGTTTTATGTTTTAAATAACATTCTTATTTAAAAATAGTTTTCGACATACAAAAAAGTTGCAACAATAGTATACAGAGTTCCTTTGTGTCCTTCATCCAGCTTCCCCTATTATAATCATTCTATGTTGCCAGGATACTTTCATTATAATTAGGAAAACAATTGTAGTATATTATTGTTAACTCATTGCTGTATTATTCTAGTCTCATGTTTTCTCCTGGATATTCTTCCTCTTGCCGCAGTCTGGCTGGGCACAATCAGGAGCCACTTGTCAAAAGAAACTAACTTTATTTTTAGAACCACACACGCCAAACAAAACAGCCTCTCAGGAAAAATCCTCAGAGCCTCAACTGCCACCACCGGCTT